>NW_027413166.1:302500-387244 GCF_048544455.1 Silene latifolia | reverse complement strand
CGAATGCTCGGTTTGTGGCACCGGGCACCCTCAAAATGTCTTCCGTTGGTGCTCAAACTTTGCGTGGCCGCTTTATCTCGACCCGAGAACTTTCTACGTGATTTCCGGAGAATTTGTTCCGGACCCCAAATCCAAAACCGTGTATTATACACTTCAATTTCAATGCTCAAGGGTCGTCTCCGGACCCTATTTCTTTTCTCCCCGGTTTTCAATCACGCGACCGAGCTCATTTCAGTAATCAACCTGTTCGATTTCAGTCTCAAATAACGAGCTTTAACACATTTTTCACGATAATCCGAGTTTCGCGAATCGCCGGTTTGTGGCACACCGCACCCCCAAATTTCCTCCGTTGTGCTCAAACTCTATGCGTGGCCGCTTTATCTGACCCGAGGAACTTTCTGTGATTTCTCGAGAATTATGTTCCGGACCCCGAGTCCGAAAACCGTGTATTATACACTTCAATTTGAGCCGTTCAAGGTCGTATGCAAGCCCGTTTCTTTTTCTCCTTTTTTCAATCACGCGTCGAGCTCATTTTAGGAATCAACCCGTTCGATTTCGGAGTCAACCCGTTCGATTTCAAATCCAAATAACGAGTTTTAACACATTTTTCACGATAATCCGAGTTTGCAATCTTGGTTTGTGCACACCGCACCCGCAAATGTCTTCCGTTGGTGCTCAAAATTTGCGTGGCCGCTTTATCTCGACCCGAGGAACTTTCGTGTGATTTCGAGAATTATGTTCCGGACCCCGAGTCCCGAAAACCGTGTATTATACACTTCAATTTGAGCCGTTCGGAAGGTCGATCGGCCCTGTTTCTTTTTCTCCTCGTTTTTCAATCACGCGTCGAGCTCATTTTAGGAATCAACCTGCTCGATTTCAGAGTCAACCTGCTCGATTTCACCAAATAACGAGCTTTAACACATTTTTCACGATAATCCGAGTTTTGGCGAATGCTTGTTTGTGGCACACCGGCACCCCCAAATGTCTTCCGTTGGTACTCAAATTTTGCGTGGCCGCTTTATCCGATCCGAGGAACTTTCTATGTGATTTCCCGAGAATTTTGTTCCGACCCGTTATCCCAAAACCGTGTATTATACACTTCAATTTCAAATTTGCTCAAAGGTCGTAGCGGACCCCTTTCTTTTTCTCCTTGTTTTTCAATCACGCGTCCGAGCTCATTTCAGAATCAACCTGCTCGATTTCGAGAATCAACCCGTCGATTTCAGCCTCAAATAACGAGTTTTAACACATTTTTCACGATAATCCGAATTTCGGCGAATGCTGGTTTGTGGCACACCGGCACCCCCAAAATGTCTTCCGTTGGTGCTCAAACTTTGCGTGGCCGCTTTATCTGACCCGAGGAACTTTCTACGTGATTTCCGGAGAATTTTGTTCCGGGACTTCGGAATCCCGAAAACCGTATTAAACACTTCAATTTGAGTCGTCAAGGGTCGACGACCCTATTTCTTTTTCTCCCTGGTTTTCAATCACGCGACCGAGCTCATTTCAGTAATCAACCTGTTTGATTTCAGGAATCAACCTGTTCGATTTCAGTCTCAAATAACGAGCTTTAACACATTTTTCACGATAATCCGAGTTTCGGCGAATGCTGGTTTGTGGCACACCGGCACACCCAAATTTCTTCCGTTGCTGCTCAAACTTTGCGTGGCCGCTTTATCTGACCCGAGGAACTTTCTACGTGATTTTCGGAGAATTTTGTTTCGGGACCCGGAATCCCGAAAAACCGTGTATTATACACTTCAATTTCACCGGGAAGGTCGACCGGCCTTGTTTCTTTTTCTCCTTATTTTTCAATCACACGTCCGAGATCATTTCAAGAATCAACCTGTTCGATTTCAGAATCAACTTTGTTCAATTTCACCTCAAATAACGAGCTTTAACACATTTTTTCACGATAAACCGAGTTTCGAATGCTGGTTTGGGCACACCGCACCTCCAAATGTCTTCCGTTGGTGCTCAAACTTTGCGTGGCCGCTTTATCTCGACCCGAGAAACTTTCTATGTGATTTCCGAGAATTATGTTCCGGACCACGAATCCCGAAAAACCGTGTATTATACACTTCAATTTGAGCCGCTTCGGAAGGTCGCACGACCCTTTCTTTTTCTCCCTGTTTTTCAATCACGCGTCCGAGCTCATTTCAGAATCAACCTGTTCGATTTTAGGAATCAACTGTTCGATTTCAAATTTCAAATAACGAGCTTTAACACATTTTTCACGATAATCCGAGTTTCGCGAATGCTTTGGTTTGTGGTACACCGCACCCAAAATGTCTTCCGTTGGTGCTCAACCTTTGCGTGGCCGCTTTATCCGACATGAGGAACTTTCTCGTGATTTCCCGAGAATTTTGTTCCGGGACCCCTTAATCCCGAAACCGTGTATTATACACTTCAATTTCACTGCTCGAGGGGGTCGATCGACCCTATTTCTTTTTCTCCCTGTTTTTCAATCACGCGACCAAGCTCATTTCAAGAATCAACCTGTTCGATTTCTGAATCAACTACTTCGATTTCGAATCAACCCGTTCGATTTCAAATTCAAATAACGAGCTTTAGCACATTTTTCACGATAATCCGAGTTTCGCGAATCTTTGGTTTAGGCACACCGCACCCGCAAATGTCTTCCGTTGGTGCTCAAACTTTGCGTGGCCTCTTTATCCGACCCTTGGAACTCTCTATGTGATTTCCAGAGAATTTTGTTCCGGGACCCCTTAATCCCGAAACCGTGTATAACTTCAATTTGAGCTGCTCGGAAGGTCGACTTTACCCTATTTATTTTTCTCCTGTTTTTCAATCACGCGTCCGAGCTCATTTCAGGAATCAACCTGTTCAATTTCAGCCTCAAATAACGAGCTTTAACACAATTTCACGATAATACGAGTTTCGACGAATGTTGGTTTGTGGCACACCGGCACCCCCAAATGTCTTCCGTTGGTGCTCAAACTTTGCTTGGCCGCTTTATCTGACCCGAGGAAATTTCTATGTGATTTCCAAAGAATTTTGTTCCGGGACCCCGGAATCCCTTAAAACCGTGTATATATACACTTCAATTTCAGTCGTTCGGAAGGTCATACCAGACCTTGTTTCTTTTTCTCCCTGTTTTTCAATCACGCGTCCGAGCTCATTTCATAAATAAACCTGTACGATTTCAGGAATCAACCTGTTCGATTTAAGCCTCAAATAACGAGCTTCAACACATTTTTCACGATAATCCGAGTTTCGCGAATCTTTGGGTTGTGGCACACCGCACCCCCAAATTTCTTCCGTTGCTGTTCAAACTTTGCGTGACCGCTTTATCTGACCCGAGGAACTTTCTACGTGATTTCCAGAGAATTTTGTTCCGGGACCCCGAAATCCCTTAAAACCGTGTATTATACACTTCACTTTCAGCCGTTCGAGGGTCGACGGACCCTATTTCTTTTTCTCCCGCTTTTCAATCACGCGACCGAGCATTTTTTAGTAATCAACCCGTTCCAATTCAGAATCAACCTGTTCGATTTCAAATTTCAAATAACGAGCTTTAACATATTTTTCACGATAATCCGAGTTTCGGCGAATGCTTGTTTGTGGCACACCGACACTCCCAAATGACTTCCGTTGGTGCTCAAACTTTGCGTGGCCGCTTTATCTGATCCGAGGAACTATCTATAAGATTTCCTGAGAATTTTGTTCCGGACCCCGACTCAAAAACCGTGTATTATACACTTCAATTTCAAATTGCTCGGAAGGTCGTCTGGACCCTGTTTTTTTTCTCTCCTTTTTTCAATCACGCGTCCGAGCTCATTTCGAAATAAACCTCGTACGATTTCAGGAATCAACCTGTTCGATTTAAGCCTCAAATAACGAGCTTCAACACATTTTTCACGATAATCCGAGTTTCGGCGAATGCTGGGTTGTGGCACACCGGCACCCCCAAATTTCTTCCGTTGCTGCTCAAACTTTGCGTGACCGCTTTATCCGACCCGAGGAACTTTCTACGTGATTTCCAGAGAATTTTGTTCCGGGACCCCGAAATCCCTTAAAACCGTGTATTATACACTTCATTTATTTCAGCCGCTCGGAGGGTCGCACTCGACCCTATTTCTTTTTCTCCTGTTTTTCAATCACGCGACCGAGCTTGTTTCAGAATCAACCTGTTCCAATTCAGAATCAACCTGTTCGATTTCAAATCAAATAACGAGTTTTAATACATTTTTCACGATAATCCGAATTTGCGAATCTTGGTTTGTGGGTACACCGCACACCAAAATGTTTTCCGTTGGTGCTCAAACTTTGCGTGGCCGCTTTATTTGACCCGAGGAACTTTCTACGTGATTTCGGGAGAATTTTGTTCCGGATCCCAAAACCGTGTATTATACACTTCAATTTCTCACCGTTCGAGGGTCGAACCTGACCTATTTCTTTTTCTCCCTGTTTTTCAATCACGCGACCGAGCTCATTTCAAGAATCAACCTGTTCGATTTCAGGAATCAACCCGTTCGATTTCGTGAATCAACCTGTTCGATTTCATCTCAAATAACGAGCTTTAACACATTTTTCACGATAATCCGAGTTTCGGGAATGCTGGTTTGTTGCATACCGCACTAAATGTCTTCCGTTGGTACTCAAATTTTGCGTGGCCGCTTTATCCGACTCGAGGAACTTTCTATGTGTTTTCCGAGAATTTTGTTCTGGGACCCCGAATCCCGAAAACCGTGTATTATACACTCCAATTTCACCCGTTCGGAAGGTCGCACGACCCTGTTTTTCTCCCCTATTTTTAAAACACGTGTCCGAGCTCATTTCAGGAATCAACCTGTTCGATTTCAGGAATCAACCTGTTCGATTTCACCTCAAATAACGAGCTTTAACACATTTTTCACGATAATCGAGTTTCGGCGAATCTTTGGTTTGGCACACCGCACCCCCAAATTTCTTTCCTTGCTGCTCAAACTTTGCTTGGCCGCTTTATCGACTCGAGGAACTTTCTACGTGATTTCGAGAATTTTTTCCGGGACACCTAAGCCCGAGAAACCGTGTATTATACACTTCAATTTCACCGCTCGGAAGATCATACCGACCTGTTTCTTTTTCTCCCGTTTTTCAATCACATGTCCGAAGCTCATTTCAGAATCAACCCGTTCGATTTGAGGAATCAACCCGTTTGATTTCACTAAAATAACGAGTTTTAACACATTTTTCACGATAATCCGAGTTTCGCGAATCTTTGGTTTGTGGCACACCGTGACCCCAAAATGTCTTCCGTTGGTGCTCAAAATTTGCGTGGCCGCTTTATCTGACCCGAGGAACTTTCTATGTGATTTCCGGAAAATTATGTTCCCCCCTAATCCCAAAACCGTGTATTATACACTTCAATTTCAAATTGCTCAAGGTCGCATCGACCCGGTTTTTTTCTCTCCCTGTTTTTCAATCACGCGTCCGAGCTCATTTCAGAATCAACAAGTTCGATTTCGGAATCAACCTCGTTCGATTTCACCTCAAATAACGAGCTTTAACACATTTTTCACGATAATCGGAGTTTCGCGAATCTTTGGTTTTGTGGCACACCGGCACCCCCAAATGTCTTCCGTTGGTGCTCAAAATTTGCGTGGCCGCTTTATCTCGACCCAAGGAACTTTCGTGTGATTTCGAGAATTATGTTACGGGACCCCGGAGTCCCGAAAAACCGTGTAATATACACTTCAATTTGAGCCGTTCGGAAGGTCGCATTGCACTTTCTTTTTCTCCCTGTTTTCAATCACGCGTCCGAGCTCATTTTAGGAATCAACCTGTTCGATTTCAGAGTCAACCTGTTCGATTTCAGCCTCAAATAACGAGCTTTAACACATTTTTCACGATAATCCGAGTTTCGGCGAATGCTTGTTTGTGGCACACCGGCACCCCCAAATGTCTTCCGTTGGTGCTCAAAATTTGCGTGGCCGCTTTATCTGACCCGAGGAACTTTCTATGTGATTTCCGGAAAATTATGTTCCGGGACCCCGGAATTTCGAAAAACCGTGTATTATACACTTAAATTTCACTAGTCGGAAGGTCGCATGGACCATGTTTCTTTTTCTCCCTGTTTTTCAATCACGCGTCCGAGCTCATTTCAGGAATCAACAAGTTCGATTTCAGGAATCAACCTGTTCGATTTCAGCCTCAAATAATGAGCTTTAACACATTTTTCACGATAATCCGAGTTTCACGAATGCTTTAGGTTTGTGGCACACCGGCACCCGCAAATGTCTTCCGTTGGTGCTCAAAATTTGCGTGGCCGCTTTATCTCACCCGAGGAACTTTCGTGTGATTTCTGGAGAATTATGTTACGGACCCCGGAGTCCCGAAAACCGTGTAATATACACTTCAATTTGAGCTGTTCGGAAGGTCGTATTGCACCGTTTCATTTTCTCCTGTTTTTCAATCACGCGTCGAGCTCATTTTAGGAATCAACCTTCGATTCGATTTCAGGAGTCAACCTGTTCGATTTCAAATCAAATAACAAGCTTTAAAACATTTTTCACGATAATCCGAGTTTCGGCGAATGCCGGTTTGTGGCACACCTGCACCTCCAAATGTCTTCCGTTGGTGCTCAAACTTTGCGTGGCCGCTTTATCCGACCCGAGAAACTTTCTATGTGATTTCCGAGAATTATGTTCCGGACCCCTGAATCCCGAAAAACCGTGTATTATACACTTCAATTTGAGCCGTTCGGAAGGTCGCACCGGACCCTGTTTCTTTTTCTCCTGCTTTTCAATCATGCGTCTGAAGCTCATTTCAGGAATCAACCTGTTCGATTTCAGGAATCAACCTGTTCGATTTCAGCTTCAAATAACGGGTTTTAACACATTTTTCACGATAATCCGAGTATGTGGCACACCGAAACCCCCAAATGACTTCCGTTGGTGCTTAAACTTTGCGTGGCGCTTTTTCGACCCGAGAAACTTTCTATGTGATTTCGAGAATTTTTTTTCCGGGACCCCGAATCCCGAAAAACGTGTATTTATACACTTCAATTTCACCCGCTTCGGAAGGTCGTACGACCTGCTTTTTCTCCCTGTCTTTCAATCACGCGTCCGAGCTCATTTCGCAGAATCAACCTGTTCGATTTCCGGAATCAACCTGTTCGATTTAAGCCTCAAATAACGAGCTTTAACACATTTTTCACGATAATCCGAGTTTCAGTGAATCTTTGGTTTGTAGGCACACCGCACTTCCCAAATGTCTTCCGTTGGTGCTCAAACTTTGCGTGGCCGCTTTATCCGACCCGTGAAACTTTCTACGTGATTTCCGAGAATTTTATTCGGGGACCCCTGAATCCCGAAAAACCGTGTATTATACACTTCAATTTCAAATGTAGCTCGGAAGGTCGCATCGACCTCGTTTTTTTCTACCTGTTTTTCAATCACGCGTCCGAGCTCATTTCAAGAATCAACCCGTTCGATTTCAGGAATCAACCTGTTCGATTTCACGAATCAACCCGTTCGATTTCAGCCTCAAATAACGAGCTTTAACACATTTTTCACGAAATCCGAGTTTCTTGCGAATGCTTGTTTGGGCACACCGGCACCCCCAAATTTCTTCCGTTGGTGCTCAAAATTTGCGTGGCCGCTTTATCCGACCCGAGGAACTTTCTATGTGATTTCCGAAAATTATGTTCCGGACCCCGACTTCAAAACCGTATTATACACTTCAATTTGAGCTGTCGGGAGGTCGTACTTCCGCACTCGTTTCTTTTTCTCCCTGTTTTTCAATCACGCGTTCGAGCTCATTTTAGGAATCAACCTGTTCGATTTCAGGAGTCAACCTGTTCGATTTCACCTTTCAAATAACGAGCTTTAACATATTTTTCACGATAATCCGAGTTTCTGCGAATGCTGGTTTGTGGTACACCGCACCCCCAAATGTCTTCCGTTGGTGCTCAAAATTTGCGTGGCCGCTTTATCCGACCCGAGTAACTTTCTATGTGATTTCCGAAAATTATGTTCCGGACCCCTGAATCCCGAAAACCGTGTATTATACACTTCAATTTGAGCCGTTCGGAAAGTCGTACCGGGCCCTGTTTCTTTTTCTCCCTGTTTTTCAATCACGCGTCAGAGCTCATTTTAGGAATCAACCTGTTCGATTTCAAGAATCAACCTGTTCGATTTAAGCCTCAAATAACGAGCTTTAACACATTTTTCACGATAATCCGAGTTTCGGCGAATGCTGGTTTGTGGCACACCGGCACCCCCAAATGTCTTCCGTTGGTGCTCAAACTTTGTGTGGCCGCTTTATCTGACCCGTGAAACTTTCTACGTGATTTCCGGAGAATTTTATCCCGGGACCCCGGAATCCCGAAAAACCGTGTATTATACACTTCAATTTCACTTCGGAAGGTCGTACGACCCCGTTTCTTTTTCTACCTGTTTTTCAATCACACGTCCGAGCTCATTTCAGTAATCAACCCGTTCGATTTCAGGAATCAACCTGTTCGATTTCAGGAATCAACCTGTTCGATTTCACCCTCAAATAACGAGCTTTAAAACATTTTTCACGAGAATCCGAGTTTCGGCAAATGCTGGTTTGTGGCACACCGGCACTACAAAATGTCTTCCGTTGGTGCTCAAAATTTGCGTGGCCGCTTTATCTGACCCGAGGAACTTTCTATGTGATTTCCGGAAAATTATGTTCCGGGATCCCGGAATCCCGAAAAACCGTGTATTATACACTTCAATTTCAACCGTTCGGAAGGTCGTACCGACCTGTTTCTTTTCTCCCCGCTTTTCAATCACGCGTCCGAGCTCATTTCAGAATCAACCTGTTCGATTTCAGGAATCAACCTATTCGATTTCAGATTCAAATAACGAGCTTTAACACATTTTTCACGATAATCCGAGTTTCGCGAATGCTGGTTTGTGGCACACCCGCACCCCCAAATGTCTTCCGTTGGTGCTCAAAATTTGCGTGGCGCTTTATCCGACCCGAGGAACTTTCTCGTGTGATTTCGAGAATTATGTTCCGGGACCCCGTAGTCCCGAAAAACCGTATCATACACTTCACCTTGAGCCGCTTCGGAAGGTCGCACGGCCCGCTTTTTCTCCCCGTTTTTCAATCACGCGTCAGAGCTCATTTTAGGAATCAACCTGTTCGATTTCAGGAGTCAACCTGCTCGATTTCAAATTTCAAATAACGAGCTTTAACACATTTTTCACGATAATCCGAGTTTCGCTGAATGCTTGTTTGGGCACACCGCACCCCCAAATGACTTCCGTTGGTACTCAAATTTTGCGTGGCCGCTTTATCTGATCCGAGGAACTTTCTATGTGATTTCTGAGAATTTTGTTCGGGACCCCGTATCCCAAAAACCGTATTATACACTTCAATTTCACCTGCTCGAAAGGTCGTAGCGGACCTGTTTCTTTTTCTCCTGTTTTTCAATCACGCGTCCGAGCTCATTTCAGGAATCAACCTGTTCGATTACGGAATCAACCTGTTCGATTTCAGCCTCAAATAACGAGTTTTAACACATTTTTCACGATAATCCGAATTTCTGAATGTCGGTTTTTGGCACACCGGCACCCCCAAAATGTCTTCCGTTGGTGCTCAAACTTTGCGTAGCCGCTTTATCTGACCCGAGGAACTTTCTACGTGATTTCCGAGAATTTTGTTCCGGACCTCGAATCCCGAAAACCGTGTATTATACACTTCAATTTCGCCGTCAAGGGTCGTGACGACCCTATTTCTTTTTCTCCCTGGTTTTCAATCACGCGTCCGAGCTCATTTCAAGAATCAACCTGTTTGATTTCAGAATCAACTTTTTTTCGGTCTCAAATAACGAGCTTTAACAAATTTTTCACGATAATCCGAGTTTCGGCGACTGCTCGTTTGTGGCACACCGGCACCCCCAAATTTCTTCCGTTGCTGCTCAAACATTGCGTGGCCGCTTTATCTCGACCAGTAACTTTCTACGTGATTTTCGAGAATTTTGTTCCGGACCCTGGAATCCCGAAAAACCGTGTATTATACACTTCAATTTCACTGCTCGGAAGGTCGACTGGCCCCGTTTCTTTTTCTCCTTATTTTTCAATCACACGTCCGAGATCATTTCAAGAATCAACTCGTTCGATTTCGAATCAACCTTGTTCAATTTCAGCCCCAAATAACGAGCTTTAACACATTTTTCACGATAAACCGAGTTTTAATGAATCTTGGTTTGTGGTACACCGCACTCCAAATGTTTTCCGTTGGTGCTCAAAATTTGCGTGGCCGCTTTTTCGACCCGAGGAACTTTCTCTGTGATTTCGAGAATTATGTTCCGGACCCCGAGTCCCGAAAACCGTGTATTATACACTTCAATTTGAGCCGTTCGGAAGGTCGTACCGGCCCTGCTTTTTTTTCTCCCTATTTTTCAATCACGCGTCGTAGCTCATTTTAGGAATCAACTGTTCGATTTCAGAATCAACCTGTTCGATTTAAGCCTCAAATAACGAGCTTTAACACATTTTTCACGATAATCCGAGTTTCGGCGAATGCTGGTTTAGGCACACCGGCACCCCCAAATGTCTTCCGTTGGTGCTCAAACTTTGCGTGGCGCTTTATCGACCCGTGAAACTTTCTACGTGATTTCCGAGAATTTTATCCCGGACCTCGGAATCCCGAAAACCGTATTATACACTTCAATTTCACTGCTCGGAAGGTCGTACTGACCTGTTTCTTTTTCTACCCGCTTTTCAATCACACGTCCGAGCTCATTTGAGTAATCAACCCGTTCGATTTCGTGAATCAACCTTGTTCGATTTCAGGAATCAACCTGCTCGATTTCAGCCTCAAATAACGAGCTTTAACACATTTTTCACGAAATCCGAGTTTCGGCAAAATGTCCGGTTTGTGGCACACCGGCACTACAAAATGTCTTCCGTTGGTGCTCAAAATTTGCGTGGCCGCTTTATCCGACCCGAGGAACTTTCTATGTGATTTCCGAAAATTATGTTCCGGACCCCGATCCCGAAAAGCCGTGTATTATACACTTCAATTTCAAATGCTAAGGTCGTCCATCGAACTGCTTTTTCTCCCCTCGCTTTTCAATCACGCGTCCGAGCTCATTTCAGAATCAACAAGTTCGATTTCAGAATCAACCTGCTCGATTTCAGCCACAAATAACGAGTTTTAACACATTTTTCACGATAATCCGAGTTTCGGCGAATCTTTGGTTTGGGCACACCGCACCCGCAAATGTCTTCCGTTGGTGCTCAAAATTTGCGTGGCCGCTTTATCTCGACCCGAGGAACTTTCTCAGTGATTTCTCGAGAATTATGTTCCGGACCCCGAGTCCCGAAAACCGTGTATTATACACTTCAATTTGAGCCGTTCGGAAGGTCGCACGGGCCCCGTTTTTTTTCTCCTCGTTTTCAATCACGCGTTCGAGCTCATTTTAGGAATCAACCTGTTCGATTTCAGGAGTCAACTCGTTCGATTTCACCTCAAATAACGAGCTTTAACACATTTTTCACGATAATCCGAGTTTCGCGAATGCTTGTTTGGGGTACACCGGCACCCCCAAATGACTTCCGTTGGTGCTCAAATTTTGCGTGGCCGCTTTATCTGATCCGAGGAACTTTCTGTGATTTCGAGAATTTTGTTCCGGACCCCGTATCCCAAAAACCGTGTATTATACACTTCAATTTCAAATGCTCAAAGGTCGTAGCGGACCCCTCGTTTCTTTTTCTCCCTGTTTTTCAATCACGCGTCCGAGCTCATTTCAGAATCAACCTGTTCGATTTCAGGAATCAACCTGTTCGATTTCAGAAATCAAATAACGAGCTTTAACACATTTTTCACGATAATCCGAATTTCTGCGAATGCTTGGTTTGGGTACACCGCACCCCCAAAATGTCTTCCGTTGGTGCTCAAACTTTGCGTAGCCGCTTTATCTCGACCCGAGGAACTTTCTACGTGATTTCCGGAGAATTTTGTTCCGGACCTCGAATCCCGAAAACCGTGTATATACACTTCAATTTCACTGCTCAAGGGTCGTCACGACCCTATTTCTTTTTCTCCTGGTTTTCAATCACGCGACCGAGCTCATTTCAAGAATCAACCGTTTGATTTCAGAATCAACCTGTTCGATTTCGGCCTCAAATAACGAGCTTTAACAAATTTTTCACGATAATCCGAGTTTCGCGAATCGTCGGTTTGTGGCACACCGCACCCCAAATTTCTTCCGTTGGTGCTCAAACTTTGCGTGGCCGCTTTATCCGACCCGAGTAACTTTCTACGTGATTTTCGAGAATTTTGTTCCGGACCCGAATCCCGAAACCGTGTATTATACACTTCAATTTCAAATTCTCAAGGTCGCACTGGGCCTGTTTTTTTTCTCCTTATTTTTCAATCACACGTCCGAGATCATTTCAAGAACCAACCTGTTCGATTTTAGGAATCAACCTGTTCAATTTCAGCCTCAAATAACGAGCTTTAACACATTTTTCACGATAAACCGAGTTTCGGCGAATGCTGGTTTGTGGCACACCGGCACCTCCAAATGTTTTCCGTTGGTGCTCAAACTTTGCGTGGCCGCTTTATCTGACCCGAGAAACTTTCTATGTGATTTCCGAGAATTATGTTCCGGACCACTAATCCCGAAAACCGTGTATTATACACTTCAATTTGAGCCGCTTCGTAAGGTCGCATCGACCCTGTTTCTTTTCTCCTCGTTTTTCAATCATGCGTCTGAGCTCATTTCAGAATCAACCTGTTCGATTTCAGAATCAACCCGTTCGATTTCAAATTTCAAATAACGGTTTTAACACATTTTTCACGATAATCCGAGTTTGTGGCACACCGACACCCCCAAATGACTTCCGTTGGTGCTTAAACTTTGCGTGGCCGCTTTTTCTCACCGAGAAACTTTCTATGTGATTTCCGAGAATTTTTTCCGGACCCGAATCCCGAAAAACGTGTATTATACACTTCAATTTCACTGCTCGGAAGGTCGACGACCCTGCTTTTTTTCTCCCCGTCTTTCAATCACGCGTCCGAAGCTCATTTCAATAATCAACCTGTTCGATTTCAGAATCAACTTGCTTCGATTTAAGCCTCAAATAACGAGCTTTAACACATTTTTCACGATAATCCGAGTTTCGCGAATCTTTGGTTTGGTACACCGGCGCCCCTAAATGTCTTCCGTTGGTGCTCAAACTTTGCGTGGCCGCTTATCTCGACCCGTGAAACTTTCTACGTGATTTCGGAGAATTTTATCCCGGACCCCGAATCCCGAAAACCGTGTATTATACACTTCAATTTCAAATGCTCGAAGGTCGTACGACCCCGTTTTTTTTCTACCCGTTTTTCAATCACACGTCCGAAGTTCATTTCAAGAATCAACCCGTTCGATTTCAGGAATCAACCTGTTCGATTTCAGGAATCAACCTGTTCGATTTCACCCTCAAATAACGAGCTTTAACACATTTTTCACGAGAATCCGAGTTTCGGCAAATGCTGGTTTGTGGCACACCGGCACTACAAAATGTCTTCCGTTGGTGCTCAAAATTTGCGTGGCCGCTTTATCTGACCCGAGGAACTTTCTATGTGATTTCCGGAAATTATGTTCCGGACCCCTAACCCGAAAACCGTGTATTATACACTTCAATTTCAAACTTCGGAAGGTCGACGACCCTGTTTTTTTTCTCCTGCTTTCAATCACGCGTCCGAGCTCATTTCAGGAATCAACCTGTTCGATTTCAGGAATCAACCTGTTCGATTTCAGCCTCAAATAACGAGTTTTAACACATTTTTCACGATAATCCGAGTTTCGGCGAATGCTGGTTTGTGGCACACCGGCACCCGCAAATGTCTTCCGTTGGTGCTCAAAATTTGCGTGGCCGCTTTTTCTGACCCGAGGAACTTTCTGTGTGATTTCTGGAGAATTATGTTCCGGACCCCGAGTCCCGAAAACCGTGTATTATACACTTCAATTTGAGCCGTTCAAGGTCGTGATCGGGCCCTGTTTTTTTTCCCTATTTTTCAATCACGCGTCGAGCTCATTTTAGGAATCAACCTGTTGATTTCAGAATCAACCTGTTCGATTTAAGCCTCAAATAACGAGCTTTAACACATTTTTCACGATAATCCGAGTTTCGCGAACGCTGGTTTGTACACCGGCACCCCAAATGTCTTCCGTTGGTGCTCAAACTTTGCGTGGCCGCTTTATCGACCCGTGAAACTTTCTACGTGATTTCCGAGAATTTTATCCCGGACCTCGGAATCCCAAAAACCGTGTATTATACACTTCAATTTCACTGCTTCGGAAGGTCGTCGACCCTGTTTCTTTTTCTACCGCTTTTCAATCACACGTCCGAGCTCATTTCAGTAATCAACCCGCTCGATTTCGTGAATCAACCTGTTCGATTTCACGAATCAACCTGCTCGATTTCAGCCTCAAATAACGAGCTTTAACACATTTTTCACGAAATCCGAGTTTCTAAAATGTCTTTGGTTTGTGGCACACCGGCACTACAAAATGTCTTCCGTTGGTGCTCAAAATTTGCGTGGCGCTTTATCTGACCCGAGGAACTTTCTATGTGATTTCCGGAAAATTATGTTCCGGACCCCGAATCCCGAAAAACCGTGTTTATACACTTCAATTTCAAATGCTCGAAGGTCGTACAAACCTCGCTTTTTTTTCTCCTCGCTTTCAATCACGCGTCCGAGCTCATTTCAGAATCAACAAGTTCGATTTCAGAATCAACTCCGTTCGATTTCACCTCAAATAACGAGTTTTAACACATTTTTCACGATAATCCGAGTTTCGCGAATCTTTGGTTTGGCACACCGCACCCGCAAATGTCTTCCGTTGGTGCTCAAAATTTGCGTGGCCGCTTTATCCGACCCGAGGAACTTTCTTCGTGTGATTTCGAGAATTATGTTCCGGACCCCGAGTCCCGAAAACCGTGTATTATACACTTCAATTTGAGCCGTCGGAAGGTCGTACCGGCCCCCGTTTCTTTTTCTCCTCGTTTTTCAATCACGCGTCGAGCTCATTTTAGGAATCAACCTGCTCGATTTCAGGAGTCAACCTGCTCGATTTCAAATTCAAATAACGAGCTTTAACACATTTTTCACGATAATCCGAGTTTCTGGCGATCGCTTGTTTGGGTACACCGCACCCCCAAATGACTTCCGTTGGTGCTCAAATTTTGCGTGGCCGCTTTATCTCGATCCGAGGAAATTTCTATGTGATTTCCGAGAATTTTGTTCCAGACCCCGATCCCAAAAACCGTGTATTATACACTTCAATTTCACTGTCGAAAGGTCGTAGCGGACCCCGCTTTTTTTCTCCTCGTTTTTCAATCACGCGTCCGAGCTCATTTCAGAATCAACCCGTTCGATTTCAGAATCAACCTGTTCGATTTCAAATCTCAAATAACGAGTTTTAACACATTTTTCACGATAATCCGAGTTTCGGCGAATGCTGGTTTGGGCACACCGGCACCCCAAAATGTCTTCCGTTGGTGCTCAAACTTTGCGTAGCCGCTTTATCTGACCCGAGGAACTTTCTACGTGATTTCCGGAGAATTTTGTTCCGGACCCCTAATCCCGAAAACCGTGTATTATACACTTCAATTTCACTGTCAAGGGTCGTACGACCCTATTTCTTTTTCTCCCTGTTTTTCAATCACGCGACCGAGCTCATTTCAAGAATCAACCTGTTCGATTTCAGTCTCAAATAACGAGCTTTAACAAATTTTTCACGATAATCCGAGTTTCGGCGAATGCTTTGGTTTGTGGCACACCGGCACACCCCTATTTCTTCCGTTGTTGCTCAAACTTTGCGTGGCCGCTTTATCTCACCCGAGGAACTTTCTACGTGATTTTCGAGAATTTTGTTTCGGACCCGAATCCCAAAAACCGTGTATTATACACTTCAATTTCAAATAGTTAAGGTCGCACGGCCCCCTTTTTTTTTCTCCTTATTTTTCAATCACATGTCCGAGATCATTTCAAGAATCAACCTGTTCGATTTCAGAATCAACCTGTTCAATTTCAATTTCAAATAACGAGCTTTAACACATTTTTCACGATAATCCGAGTTTCGACGAATGCCGGTTTGTGGCACACCTGCACCTCCAAATGTCTTCCGTTGGTGCTCAAACTTTGCGTGGCCGCTTTATCTGACCCGAGAAACTTTCTATGTGATTTCCGAGAATTATGTTCCGTGACCACTTTAATCCCGAAAAATCGTGTATTATACACTTCAATTTGAGCTGTTCGGAAGGTCGCATCGGGCCCCGTTTCTTTTTCTCCTCGTTTTTCAATCACGCGTTCGAGCTCATTTTAGGAATCAACCTGTTCGATTTCAGGAATCAACCTGTTCGATTTCACCTCAAATAACGAGCTTTAACACATTTTTCACGATAATCCGAGTTTCTGCGAATGCTTGTTTGTGGGTACACCGGCACCCCCAAATGACTTCCGTTGGTGCTCAAATTTTGCGTGGCCGCTTTATCTGATCCGAGGAACTTTCTATGTGATTTCCGAGAATTTTGTTCCGGACCCCGATCCCAAAAACCGTGTATTATACACTTCAATTTCACCAGCTCAAAAGGTCGTAGCGGACCCCTTTTTCTCCTGTTTTTCAATCACGCGTCCGAGCTCATTTCAGAATCAACCTGTTCGATTTCAGGAATCAACCTGTTCGATTTCAGCTCCAAATAACGAGTTTTAACACATTTTTCACGATAATCCGAATTTCTAAATCGCCGGTTTGTGGCACACCGGCACCCCCAAAATGTCTTCCGTTGGTGCTCAAACTTTGCGTAGCCGCTTTATCTCGACCCGAGAACTTTCTACGTGATTTCCGAGAATTTTGTTCCGGACCTCTAATCCCGAAAACCGTGTATTATACACTTCAATTTCACTGTCAAGGGTCGATCGACCCTATTTCTTTTTCTCCCCCGGTTTTCAATCACGCGACCGAGCTCATTTCAGAATCAACCTGTTTGATTTCAGAATCAACCTGCTTCGATTTCGTCTCAAATAACGAGCTTTAACAAATTTTTCACGATAATCCGAAGTTTCTGGCGATCGGTTTGTTTGGGCACACCGCACCCCCAAATTTCTTCCGTTGTTGCTCAAACTTTGCGTGGCCGCTTTATCTGACCCGAGTAACTTTCTACGTGATTTTCGAGAATTTTGTTCCGGACCTTAATCCCGAAAACCGTGTATTATACACTTCAATTTCAAATGTTCAAGGTCGTATCGGCCCCGTTTCTTTTTCTCCTTATTTTTCAATCACACGTCCGAGATCATTTCATGAACCAACCTGTTCGATTTTAGGAATCAACCTGTTCAATTTCAATTTCAAATAACGAGCTTTAACACATTTTTCACGATAATCCGAGTTTCGGCGAATGCCGGTTTGTGGCACACCGGCACCTCCAAATGTCTTCCGTTGGTGCTCAAACTTTGCGTGGCCGCTTTATCCGACCCGAGAAACTTTCTATGTGATTTCCGAGAATTATGTTCCGGACCACTAATCCCGAAAACCGTGTATTATACACTTCAATTTGAGCCGCTCGTAAGGTCGCACGACCCTGCTTTTTCTCCTCGTTTTCAATCATGCGTCTGAGCTCATTTCAGGAATCAACCTGTTCGATTTCGGAATCAACCTGTTCGATTTCACCTCAAATAACGGTTTTAACACATTTTTCACGATAATCCGAGTTTGTGGGTACACCGACACCCCCAAATGACTTCCGTTGGTGCTTAAACTTTGCGTGGCGCTTTTTCCACCAGAGAAACTTTCTATGTGATTTCCGAGAATTTTTTCCGGACCCCGAATCCCGAAAAACGTGTATTATACACTTCAATTTCAAAGCTCGGAAGGTCGTCATGACCGTTTCTTTTTCTCCCTGTCTTTCAATCACGCGTCCGAGCTCATTTCAAGAATCAACCTGTTCGATTTCAGGAATCAACCCGTTCGATTTAAGCCTCAAATAACGAGCTTTAACACATTTTTCACAATCCGAGTTTCTAAGCGAATGCCGGTTTGTGGCACACCGGCGCCCCTAAATGTCTTCCGTTGGTGCTCAAACTTTGCGTGGCCGCTTTATCTGACCCGTGAAACTTTCTACGTGATTTCCGGAGAATTTTATCCCGGGACCCCGGAATCCCGAAAAACCGTGTATTATACACTTCAATTTCACCGCTCTAAGGTCGTACTGACCACTTTTTTTTTCTACCTTTTTTTCAATCACACGTCCGAGTTCATTTCAAGAATCAACCCGTCGATTTCAGAATCAACCCGTTCGATTTCAGAATCAACCCGTTCTCGATTTCAGCCTCAAATAACGAGCTTTAACACATTTTTCACGAAATCCGAGTTTCGCAAATGTTTGGTTTGTGGCACACCGGCACTACAAAATGTCTTCCGTTGGTGCTCAAAATTTGCGTGGCCGCTTTATCTCGACCCGAGGAACTTTCTATGTGATTTCGAAAATTATGTTCCGGGACCCCGAATCCCAAAAACCGTGTATTATACACTTCAATTTCACCGCTCGGAAGGTCGCATGACCCCGTTTCTTTTTCTCCCGCTTTTCAATCACGCGTCCGAGCTCATTTCAGAATCAACAAGTTCGATTTCAGAATCAACCTCGTTCGATTTCAAATTTCAAATAACGAGCTTTAACACATTTTTCACGATAATCCGAGTTTCGCGAATGTCCGGTTTGGGTACACCGCACCCGCAAATGTCTTCCGTTGGTGCTCAAAATTTGCGTGGCGCTTTTTCTCGACCCGAGGAACTTTCTCGTGATTTCGAGAATTATGTTCGGACCCCGAGTCCCGAAAACCGTGTATTATACACTTCAATTTGAGCCGCTCGGAAGGTCGCATCGGCCCCGCTTTTTTCTCCCTATTTTTCAATCACGCGTCGTAGCTCATTTTAGGAATCAACCTGTTCGATTTCATGAATCAACCTGTTCGATTTAAGCCTCAAATAACGAGCTTTAACACATTTTTCACGATAATCCGAGTTTCGCAACGCTTTCAGGGCACACCGCACCCCCAAATGTCTTCCGTTGGTGCTCAAACTTTGCGTGGCCGCTTTATCGACCCGTGAAACTTTCTACGTGATTTCCGAGAATTTTATCCCGGACCTCGAATCCCGAAAACCGTGTATTATACACTTCAATTTCACTGTTCTAAGGTCGCATCGACCAAGCTTTCTTTTCTACCTGCTTTTCAATCACACGTCCGAGCTCATTTCGAAATCAACCCGTTCGATTTCAGAATCAACCTGTTCGATTTCAGAATCAACCCGCTCGATTTCAGCCTCAAATAACGAGCTTTAACACATTTTTCACGAAATCCGAGTTTCTGAAATGTTGGTTTGTGGCACACCGGCACTACAAAATGTCTTCCGTTGGTGCTTAAAATTTGCGTGGCCGCTTTATCGACCCGAGGAACTTTCTATGTGATTTCCGAAAATTATGTTCCGGGACCCCTAATCCCGAAAACCGTGTATTATACACTTCAATTTCACTGCTCGGAAGGTCGTATCGAACCTGCTTTTTCTCCCCTTTTCAATCACGCGTCCGAGCTCATTTCAGAATCAACAAGTTCGATTTCAGAATCAACCTGTTCGATTTCAAATTCAAATAACGAGTTTTAACACATTTTTCACGATAATCCGAGTTTCGCGAATCTTTGGTTTGGCACACCGCACCCGCAAATGTCTTCCGTTGGTGCTCAAAATTTGCGTGGCCGCTTTATCTCACCCGAGGAACTTTCTGTGATTTCGAGAATTATGTTCCGGACCCCGAGTCCCGAAAACCGTGTATTATACACTTCAATTTGAGCCGCTCGGAAGGTCGCACGGCCCTGTTTCTTTTTCTCCCGTTTTTCAATCACGCGTCGTAGCTCATTTTAGGAATCAACCTGTTCGATTTCAGAGTCAACCTGTCGATTTCACCAAATAACGAGCTTTAACACATTTTTCACGATAATCCGAGTTTCTGCGATCGCTTGTTTCAGGGTACACCGGCACCCCCAAATGACTTCCGTTGGTGCTCAAATTTTGCGTGGCCGCTTTATCTGATCCGAGGAAATTTCTATGTGATTTCCTGAGAATTTTGTTCCAGGACCCCGGTATCCCAAAAAACCGTGTATTATACACTTCAATTTCAGCCGTTCGAAAGGTCGTAGCGGACCCTGTTTCTTTTTCTCCCTGTTTTTCAATCACGCGTCCGAGCTCATTTCAGGAATCAACCTGTTCGATTTCAGGAATCAACCTGTTCGATTTCAGCCTCAAATAACGAGTTTTAACACATTTTTCACGATAATCCGAATTTCGGCGAATGCTGGTTTGTGGCACACCGGCACCCCCAAAATGTCTTCCGTTGGTGCTCAAACTTTGCGTAGCCGCTTTATCTGACCCGAGGAACTTTCTACGTGATTTCCGGAGAATTTTGTTCCGGGACCCCGGAATCCCGAAAAACCGTGTATTATACACTTCAATTTCACCGTCAAGGGTCGTACGACCCTATTTCTTTTTCTCCCTGGTTTTCAATCACGCGTCCGAGCTCATTTCAAGAATCAACCTGTTCGATTTCAGTCTCAAATAACGAGCTTTAACAAATTTTTCACGATAATCCGAGTTTCGCGAATCTTCGTTTGTGGCACACCGGCACCCCAAATTTCTTCCGTTGCCAAACTTTGCGTGGCCGCTTTATCTCACCCGAGAACTTTCTACGTGATTTTCGGAGAATTTTGTTTCGGGACCCGAATCCCGAAAACCGTGTATTATACACTTCAATTTCACTGTTCGGAAGGTCGCATCGGCCCCGTTTCTTTTTCTCCTTATTTTTCAATCACATGTCCGAGATCATTTCAAGAATCAACCTGCTCGATTTCAGAATCAACTGTTCAATTTCAAATTCAAATAACGAGCTTTAACACATTTTTCACGATAAACCGAGTTTCGCGAATGCTTTGGTTTGGGCACACCGGCACCCCCAAATGTCTTCCGTTGGTGCTCAAACTTTGCGTGGCCGCTTTATCCGACCCGAGAAACTTTCTATGTGATTTCCGAGAATTATGTTCCGTGACCACTAATCCCGAAAACCGTGTATTATACACTTCAATTTGAGCCGCTCGTAAGGTCGCATCGACCGCTTTTTCTCCTGTTTTTCAATCATGCGTCTGAGCTCATTTCAGAATCAACCTGCTCGATTTCAGAATCAACCTGTTCGATTTCACCAAATAACGGGTTTTAACACATTTTTCACGATAATCCGAGTTTGTGGCACACCGACACCCCCAAATGACTTCCGTTGGTGCTTAAACTTTGCGTGGCCGCTTTTTCTGACCCGAGAAACTTTCTATGTGATTTCCGAGAATTTTTTCCGGACCCCGAATCCCGAAAAACGTGTATTATACACTTCAATTTCAAATGCTCGAAGGTCGTCGACCTGTTTTTTTTCTCCGTATTTCAATCACGCGTCCGAGCTCATTTCGCTTATCAACCTGTTCGATTTCAGAATCAACCTGTTCGATTTAAGCCTCAAATAACGAGCTTTAACACATTTTTCACGATAATCCGAGTTTCGCGAATCGCCGGTTTGGGCACACCGCACCCCCAAATTTCTTCCGTTGCTCAAATTTTGCGTGGCCGCTTTATCTCGACCCGAGGAACTTTCTACGTGATTTTCGAGAATTTTGTTCCGGACCCCGTAATCCCGAAAAACCGTGTATTATACACTTCAATTTCACCGTTCGAAGGTCGCACCGGCCCTGTTTCTTTTTCTCCTTATTTTTCAATCACACGTCCGAGATCATTTCAAGAATCAACCTGTTCGATTTCGTGAATCAACCTGTTCAATTTCAATTTCAAATAACGAGCTTTAACACATTTTTCACGATAAACCGAGTTTCGCGAATGTCGGTTTGTGGCACACCGCACCCCAAATGTCTTCCGTTGGTGCTCAAACTTTGCGTGGCCGCTTTATCTCGACCCGAGAAACTTTCTATGTGATTTCCGAGAATTATGTTCCGGACCACGGAATCCCGAAAACCGTGTATTATACACTTCAATTTGAGCCGCTCGTAAGGTCGCATCGACCCCTCGCTTTTTCTCCCTCGTTTTTCAATCATGCGTCCGAGCTCATTTCGTGAATCAACCTGTTCGATTTCAGAATCAACCTGCTCGATTTCACCAAATAACGGGTTTTAACACATTTTTCACGATAATCCGAGTTTGTGGCACACCGACACCCCCAAATGACTTCCGTTGGTGCTTAAACTTTGCGTGGCCGCTTTTTCTGACCCGAGAAACTTTCTATGTGATTTCCGAGAATTTTTTCCGGACCCCTGGAATCCCGAAAAACGTGTATTATACACTTCAATTTCACTGTTCGAAGGTCGTACGACCCCGTTTCTTTTTCTCCTCGTATTTCGCCACGCGTCCGAGCTCATTTCGCTTATCAACCTGTTCGATTTCGAATCAACCTGTCGATTTAAGCCTCAAATAACGAGCTTTAACACATTTTTCACGATAATCCGAGTTTCGCGAATGCTTTGGTTTGTGGCACACCGCACCCCCAAATTTCTTCCGTTGCTCAAACTTTGCGTGGCCGCTTTATCCACCCGAGGAACTTTCTATGTGATTTCCGAAAATTATGTTCCGGACCCCGAATCCCGAAAACCGTGTATTATACACTTCAATTTCAAATGCTCTAAGGTCGATCGACCCTGTTTTTTTCTCCCGGTTTTCAATCACGTTTGAGCTCATTTCAGAATCAACCTGTTCGATTTCAGAGTCAACTGTTCGATTTCAGATTCAAATAACGAGCTTTAACACATTTTTCACGATAATCCGAGTTTGAGCGAATCTTTGCCGGTTTGGCACACCGCACCCCAAATGTCTTCCGTTGGTGCTCAAACTTTGCGTGGCCGCTTTATCTGACCCGTGAAACTTTCTACGTGATTTCCGGAGATTTTTGTCCCGGACCCCGAATCCCGAAAACCGTGTATTATACACTTCAATTTCACTGCTCGGAAGGTTGTACCGACCCCGCTTTTTTTCTACCTGTTTTTCAATCACACGTCCGAGCTCATTTCAAGAATCAACCTGTTCGATTTCAGAATCAACCCGTTCGATTTCGTGAATCAACCTCGCTCGATTTCACCCTCAAATAACGAGCTTTAACACATTTTTCCCGATAATCCGAGTTTCGGCGAATGCTGGTTTGTGGAACACCGGCACTACAAAATGTCTTCCGTTGGTGCTCAAAATTTGCATGGCCGCTTTGTCTGACTCGAGGAACTTTCTATGTGATTTCCGGAAAATTATGTTCCGGGACCCCGGAATCCCGAAAAACCGTGTATTATACACTTCAATTTCACTGCTCGGAAGGTCGTACCGGACCCTGTTTCTTTTTCTCCATGTTTTTCAATCACGCGTCCGAGCTCATTTCAGGAATCAACAAGTTCGATTTCAGGAATCAACCTGTTCGATTTCAGCCTCAAATAACGACCTTTAACACATTTTTCACGATAATCCGAGTTTCGGCGAATGCTGGTTTGTGGCACACCGGCACCCACAAATGTCTTCCGTTGGTGCTCAAAATTTGCGTGGCCGCTTTATCTGACACGAGGAACTTCCTGTGTGATTTCTGGAGAATTATGTTCCGGGACCCCGGAGTCCCGAAAAACCGTGTATTATACACTTCAATTTGAGACGTTCGGAAGGTCGTATTGGGCCCTGTTTCTTTTTCTCCCTGTTTTTCAATCACGCGTCAGAGCTCATTTTAGGAATCAATCTGTTCGATTTCAGGAGTCAACCTGTTCGATTTCAGCCTCAAATAACGAGCTTTAACACATTTTTCACGATAATCCGAGTTTCGGCGAATGCTTGTTTGTGGCACACCGGCACCCCCAAATGACTTCCGTTGGTGCTCAAATTTTGCGTGGCCGCTTTATCTGATCCGAAGAACTTTCTATGTGATTTCCTGAGAATTTTGTTCCGGGACCCCAGATCTCCGAAAACCGTGTATTATACACTTCAATTTCACCGCTCGAAAGGTCGTGACGACCCCTTTCTTTTTCTCCTGCTTTTCAATCACGCGTCCGAGCTCATTTCAGGAATCAACCTGTTCGATTTCATGAATCAACCTGTTCGATTTCAACCTCAAATAACGAGTTTTAACACATTTTTCACGATAATCCGAATTTCTACGAATGCTGTTTTGGCACACCGCACCCCCAAAATGTCTTCCGTTGGTGCTCAAACTTTGCGTGGCCGCTTTATCTGACCCGAGGAACTTTCTACGTGATTTCCGAGAATTTTGTTCCTGCACTCTAATCCCGAAAAACCGTGTATTATACACTTCAATTTCAAACTGTCAAGGGTCGTACTTGACCCTATTTCTTTTTCTCCCCGGGTTTTCAATCACGCGACCGAGCTCATTTCGCAATCAACCTGTTTCGATTTCAGAATCGACTGCTCGATTTCGCCTCAAATAACGAGCTTTAACACATTTTTCACGATAATTCGAGTTTCTGCGAATCTTTGGTTTGTGGCATACCGCACCCCCCAAATTTCTTCCGTTGTTGCTCAAACTTTGCGTGGCCGCTTTATCCGACCCGAGGAACTTTCTACGTGATTTTCGAGAATTTTGTTCCGGACCCCTAATCCCGAAACCGTGTATTATACACTTCAATTTCAAATTTCGGAAGGTCGCACGACCCTATTTCTTTTTCTCCTTGTTTTTCAATCACACGTCCGAGCTCATTTCAAGAATCAACCTGTTCGATTTCAGGAATCAACCTGTTCAATTTCAGCCTCAAATAACGAGCTTTAACACATTTTTCACGATAAACCGAGTTTCGGCGAATGCTGGTTTGTGGCACACCGGCACCTCCAAATGTCTTCCGTTGGTGCTCAAACTTTGCGTGGCCGCTTTATCTGACCCGAGAAACTTTCTTTGTGATTTCCGGAGAATTATGTTCCGGGACCCCTAATCCCGAAACCGTGTATTATACACTTCAATTTGAGCCGTTCAAGGTCGCACGGACCCCTTTTTTTCTCCCTGTTTTTCAATCATGCGTCTGAGCTCATTTCAGGAATCAACCTGTTCGATTTCAGGAATCAACCTGTTCGATTTCAGCCTCAAATAACGGGTTTTAACACATTTTTCACGATAATCCGAGTTTGTGGCACACCGACACCCCCAAATGACTTCCGTTGGTGCTTAAACTTTGCGTGGCCGCTTTTTCTGACCCGAGAAACTTTCTATGTGATTTCCGGAGAATTTTTTTCCGGGACCCCGGAATCCCGAAAAAACGTGTATTATACACTTCAATTTCACCGCTCGAAGGTCGTCTTACGACCCTGTTTCTTTTTCTCCTGTTTTTCAATCACGCGTCGAGCTCATTTCAGAATCAACCTGTTTCGATTTCGTGGAGTCAACCTGTTCGATTTCACCAAATAACGAGCTTTAATACATTTTTCCCGATAATCCGAGTTTCGCGAATGCTTGGTTTGGCACACCGGCACCCCCAAATGTCTTCCGTTGGTGCTCAAAATTTGCGTGGCCGCTTTATCTCACCCGAGGAACTTTCTACGTGATTTCCGAGAATTTTGTTCCTGATTCCGAATCCCGAAAAACCGTGTATTATACACTTCAATTTCACTGTCAAGGGTCGTACTGCACTTATTTCTTTTTCTCCCTGGTTTTCAATCACGCGACCGAGCTCATTTGAGTAATCAACCTGTTCGATTTCAGAATCGACTGCTCGATTTCGGCCTCAAATAACGAGCTTTAACACGTTTTTCACGATAATTCGAGTTTCGCGAATCTTTGGTTTGTGGCATTCCGCACCCCAAATTTCTTCCGTTGGTGCTCAAACTTTGCGTGGCCGCTTTATTCGACCCGAGGAACTTTCTATGTGATTTCCGGAGAATTTTGTTCCAGGACCACGGAATCCCGAAAACCGTGTATTATACACTTCAATTTCAAATGCTCGGAAGGTCGTATCGACCCTATTTCTTTTTCTCTTTGTTTTTCAATCACGCGTCCGAGCTCATTTCAGAATCAACCTGTTCGATTTCAGAATCAACCTGCTCGATTTCAACCTCAAATAACGAGTTTTAACACATTTTTCACGATAAACCGACTTTCGCGAATCTTTGGTTTGTGGCACACCGGCACCTCCAAATGTCTTCCGTTGGTGCTCAAACTTTGCGTGGCCGCTTATCCGACCCGAGAAACTTTCTATGTGATTTCCGAGAATTATGTTCCGGGGACCCCGAATCCCGAAAAACCGTGTATTATACACTTCAATTTGAGCTGCTTCGGAAGGTCGCATCGGACCCTGTTTTTTTTCTCCTGTTTTTCAATCATGCGTCTGAGCTCATTTCAGAATCAACCTGTTCGATTTCGAATCAACCTGTTCGATTTCACCAAATAACGGGTTTTAACACATTTTTCACGATAATCCGAGTTTGTGGCACACCGACACCCCCAAATGACTTCCGTTGGTGCTCAAACTTTGCGTGGCCGCTTTTTCTGATCCGAGAAAATTTCTATGTGATTTTCGGAGAATTTTTTTCCGAGACCTAGGAATCCTGAAAAAATGTATATTATACACTTCAATTTCAACTGCTTCAAGGTCGTGCTGACCTGTTTCTTTTTCTCCCTGTCTTTCAATCACGCGTCCGAGCTCATTTCAGAAATAAACCTGTTCGATTTCAGAAATCAGCCTGTTCGATTTCAGGAATCAACCTGTTCGATTTCACCCTCAAATAACGAGCTTTAACACATTTTTCACGATAATCCGAGTTTCGGCGATTGCTGGTTTGTGGCACACCGGCACTTCAAAATGTCTTCCGTTGGTGCTCAAAATTTGCGTGGCCGCTTTATCTGACCCGAGGAACTTTCTATGTGATTTCCGAAGAATTATGTTCCGGAACCCCGGAGTCCCGAAAAACCGTGTATTATACACTTCAATTTGAGCCGTTCGGAAGGTCGTACTGGACCCTGTTTCTTTTGTCCTTGTTTTTCAATCACGCGTCAGAGCTCATTTTAGGAATCAACCTGTTCGATTTCAGGAGTCAACCTGTTCGATTTCAGCCTCAAATAACGAGCTTTAACACATTTTTCACGATAATCCGAGTTTCGGCGAATGCTTGTTTGTGGCACACCGGCACCCCCAAATGTCTTCCGTTGGTGCTCAAAATTTGCGTGGCCGCTTTATCTGACCCGAGGAACTTTCTATGTGATTTCCGAAAATTATGTTCCGGACCCCGAATTTCAAAACCGTGTATTATACACTTCAATTTCAAATGCCGTCGGAAGGTCGTATCGACCATGTTTTTTTTTTTCCCTGTTTTTCAATCACGCGTCCGAGCTCATTTCAGAATCAACAAGTTCGATTTCAGAATCAACCTGCTCGATTTCCTCAAATAACGAGCTTTAACACATTTTTCACGATAATCCGAGTTTCGCGAATGCGGGTTTGGGCACACCGCACCCGCAAATGTCTTCCGTTGGTGCTCAAAATTTGCGTGGCCGCTTTATCTCGACCCGAGGAACTTTCGTGATTTCTCGAGAATTATGTTCCGGGACCCTGAGTCCCAAAACCGTGTATTATACACTTCAATTTGAGCCGCTCGGAAGGTCGTACGGCCCTGTTTTTTTTCTCCCTGTTTTTCAATCACGCGTCAGAGCTCATTTTAGGAATCAACCTGTTCGATTTCAGGAGTCAACCTGTTCGATTTCAGCCTCAAATAACGAGCTTTAACACATTTTTCACAATAATCTGAGTTTCGGCGAATGCTTGTTTGTGCACACCGGCACCCCCAAATGACTTCCGTTGGTGCTCAAATTTTGCGTGGCCGCTTTATCTGACCCGAGGAACTTTCTGTGTGATTTCTGGAGAATTATGTTCTGGGACCCCGGAGTCCCGAAAAACCGTGTATTATACACTTCAATTTGAGCCGTTCGGAAGGTCGTACCGGACCCTGTTTCTTTTGTCCCTGTTTTTCAATCACGCGTCAAAGCTCATTTTAGGAATCAACCTGTTCGATTTCAGCCTCAAATAACGAGCTTTAACACATTTTTCACGATAATCCGAGTTTCGGCGAATGCTTGTTTGTGGCACACCGGCACCCCCAAATGACTTCCGTTGGTGCTCAAATTTTGCGTGGCCGCTTTATCTGATCCTTGGAACTTTCTATGTGATTTCCTGAGAATTTTGTTCCGGGACCCCGGTATCCCGAAAAACCGTGTATTATACACTTCAATTTCAGCCGTTCGGAAGGTCGTACCGGACCCTATTTCTTTTACTCCTTGTTTTTCAATCACACGTCCGAACTCATTTCAAGAATCAACCTGTTCGATTTCAGGAATCAACCTGTTCAATTTCAGCCTCAAATAACGAGCTTTAACACATTTTTCACGATAAACCGAGTTTCGCGAATCTTTGGTTTGTGGCACACCGGCACCTCCAAATGTCTTCCGTTGGTGCTCAAACTTTGCGTGGCCGCTTTATCTGACCCGAGGAACTTTCTATGTGATTTCCGGAGAATTATGTTCCGGGACCCCGGAATCCCGAAAAACCGTGTATTATACACTTCAATTTGAGCCGTTCGGAAGGTCGTGACCCCCTGCTTTTTTTTCTCCCGTTTTTCAATCATGCATCTGAGCACATTTCAGAATCAACCTGTTCGATTTCAGAATCAACCCGTTCGATTTCAAACCAAATAACGGGTTTTAACACATTTTTCACGATAATCCGAGTTTGTGGCACACCGACACCCCCAAATGACTTCCGTTGGTGCTTAAACTTTGCGTGGCCGCTTTTTCTGACCCGAGAAACTTTCTATGTGATTTCCGGAGAATTTTTTTCCGGGACCCCGGAATCCCGAAAACCGTGTATTATACACTTCAATTTCAAACCGCTCGGAAGGTCGATCGACCGCTTTTTCTCCTGTTTTTCAATCATGCGTCCGAGCTCATTTCAGAATCAACCTGCTCGATTTCAGAATCAACCTATTCGATTTCAAATTTCAAATAACGAGCTTTAACACATTTTTCACGATAATCCGAGTTTCGGCGAATGTTGGTTTGTGGCACACCGGCACCCCCAAATGTCTTCCGTTGGGGCTCAAACTTCGCGTGGCCGCTTTATCTGACCCATGAAACTTTCTAAGTGATTTCCGGATTATTTTTTCAAGGGACCCCGGAATCCCGAAAAACCGTGTATTATACACTTCAATTTGAGCCGTTCGGAAGGTCGTACCGGACCCTGTTTCTTTTTCTACCTGTTTTTTAATCACACGTCTGAGCTAATTTCAGTAATCAACCTGTCCGATTTCAGCCTCAAATAACGGGTTTTAACACGTTTTTCACGATAATCCGAATTTCGGCGAATGCTGGTTTGTGGCACACCGGCACTCCAAAATGTCTTCCGTTGGTACTCAAAATTTGCGTGGCCGCTTTATCTGACCCGAGGAACTTTCTATGTGATTTCTGATGCGTGTCTTTTATATGATGTTTTACATCCCATTTTACACGCATTTCAGAGCTCATTCTTGTAGTTTATGCTACATTTCCCCCTATTTCCGTCTACTTCCGTATTTTGTACTTTATTGCAGAAATGTGAAGAATTCAACAGGAAATCAAGCCAAACCCGTCCCCGAGTAATCTGCATTGCAAATGACGTAAAGGAATCACTTAAGGAACGAGCTTGGTGCGCAATTCAAGGCCCAAAAGACGAATCCACGAGAATAAAGAAGTCAAGTAGCAATCATCCAAATCGATCGACCGGACTTTCGGTCGATCGACCAATGCTCGGGTTCCAGAAGCCACTGTTTGCTGAGGAGTAGTCGATCGACCAGCATTATCAGTCGATCGACCAGATTTCTATTCCAGACGTGAATTGAAAGACCGTGAATCTTTGAAGCCCGTGAAGTTTAGGTTTAGGAAATAAGATGTTGCGTTGATTGCTATATAACGTAACATAAAACCATCAGTTTAGATATCAAGTTTTTACCTAAGTTTCTATCACAAATACAGTACTTTGAGTTTTATTCATTCGGGTAGTTAGGGTTTGAAACATCGGTTTGACATTGGATTTTCCTGTTCTTATTCTTAATCGTTCCGCTGAATCTCGGTATTTCTTCGACCCTAATTCCAATTTTATTGTTTTACTTTCATTGTTAGTATAGGTTTGATAGTTAGTGCCCCAAAGCCAATTATCGTATCATCACTGTTGTCATTTACCTTAAGCATGAATTCAGTAATTGTTATTATTTTCATTGTTGTTTTTACCTTCATCATGAGTAGCTAATTCTTTAGTGCTAGGATGTAGGCGATTTATGGCATAGGCGGCATTAGATTAGGGAGGACTGTCTCGCGTGTTGGTCGATCGACTGACGTTGTCAGTCGATCGACTGACCTCGTAGGGTTCATATTCGTTTTAATTGAATTTAATATTGTATTTAACGAATCGAATGCATGCGACCAGTTAGATACCTATTTCGTGACTAACCCATTAGATCGAAAGATAGGGAAAGTTATTTGACCATCAATTAAATCGACTAAACTGTGCTAAGATCGAAAGATAGGTATAGTTTAGACCGTTAGTCACTTTTCAGGACGAAAGTTAGTATTAGTGACAGTAGGGACCCATAGCGAGATCGAGAGATGCTATTTGTTAAGAGTGGACCGAGAGGACCTCTTTATTTCCCGCCTTACCTGTGTTTGATTCAGACCGACTTAGTTTGCTGCCGCCGAAGTTATAATGAACCGATCATCCTAGTACACTTCTTTTATCTGTTTAAATCGTATTTTTAGTTTATTATCTTTGTTTGCTCTTAGTCTTAGACAAATTCAAATCAACCCCCATAATAGTTACCTCAGACTGAACATAAATCAACTAAAGTTTACAACTGCCTCCTTGTGGTTCGACCCTGTTACCACTAGCCTAGGTTAGTCTTAATAGGAGATTATAAATTTTATCTTTGGTACTCACAACGACGGGTATCAATTTCCGGAGAATTTTGTTCCGGGACTCCGGAATCCCGAAAAACCGTGTATTATACACTTCAATTTCAGCCGTTCGGAAGGTCGTACCGGACCCTGTTTTTTTTCTCCCTATTTTTCAATCACGTGTCCGAGCTCATTTCAGGAATCAACCTGTTCGATTTCAGGAATCAACCTGTTCGATTTCAGCCTCAAATAACGAGCTTTAACACATTTTTCACGATAATCCGAGTTTCGGCGAATGCTGGTTTGTGGCACACCGGCACCCCCAAATTTCTTTCCTTGCTGCTCAAAATTTGCGTGGCCGCTTTATCTGACCTGAGGAACTTTCTACGTGATTTCCGGAGAATTTTTTTCCGGGACACCGGAATCCAGAGAAACCGTGTATTATACACTTCAATTTCAGCCGTTTGGAGGGTCGTACCGGACCCTATTTCTTTTTCTCCCAGTTTTTCAATCACACGACCGAGCTCATTTCAAGAATCAACTGTTTCGATTTCAGAATCAATGCTTCGATTTCACCTAAAATAACGAGTTTTAACACATTTTTCACGATAATCCGAGTTTTGCGAATCGCTTGGTTTGTCAGGCACACCGGCACCCCCAAATGTCTTCCGTTGGTGCTCAAAATTTGCGTGGCCGCTTTATCTGACCCGAGGAACTTTCTATGTGATTTCCGGAAAATTATGTTCCAGGACCCCGGAATCCCGAAAAACCGTGTATTATACACTTCAATTTCAAATTGTTCGGAAGGTCGTCGACCCTGTTTTTTTTCTCCCTGTTTTTCAATCACGCGTCCGAGCTCATTTAAGGAATCAACAAGTTGGATTTCAGAATCAACCAGATTCGATTTCACCTCAAATAACGAGCTTTAACACATTTTTCACGATAATCCGAGTTTCGGCGAATGCTGGTTTGTGGCACACCGGCACCCCCAAATGTCTTCCGTTGGTGCTCAAACTTTGCGTGGCCGCTTTATCTGACCCGTGAAACTTTCTACGTGATTTCCGGAGAATTTTGTCCTGGACCCCTAATCCCGAAAACCGTGTATTATACACTTCAATTTGAGCCGTTCGGAAGGTCGTATCATACCCTGTTTCTTTTTCTCCCTGTTTTTCAATCACACGTCCGAGCTCATTTCAGTAATCAACCTGTTCGATTTCAGGAATCAACCTGTTCGATTTCAGGAATCAACCTGTTCGATTTCACCCTCAAATAACGAGCTTTAACATATTTTTCACGATAATCCGAGTTTCGGCGAATGCTGGTTTGTTGCACACCGGCACACCAAAATGTCTTCCGTTGGTGCTCAAAATTTGCGTGGCCGCTTTATCTGACCCGAGGAACTTTCTATGTGAGTTCCGGAAAATTATGTTCCGGGACCCCGGAATTCCGAAAAACCGTGTATTATACACTTCAATTTCAGCCGTTCGGAAGGTCGTACCGGACCCTGTTTCTTTTTCTCCCTGTTTTTCAATCACGCGTCCGAGATCATTTCAGGAATCAACAAGTTCGATTTCAGGAATCAACCTGTTCGATTTCAAGCTCAAATAACGAGCTTTAACACATTTTTCACGATAATCCGAGTTTCGGCGAATGCTGGTTTGTGGCACACCGGCACCCGCAAATGTCTTCCTTTGGTGCTCAAAATTTGCGTGGCCACTTTATCTGACCCGAGGAACTTTCTGTGTGATTTCTGGAGAATTATGTTCCGGGACCCCGGAGTCCCGAAAAACCGTGTATTATACACTTCAATTTGAGCCGTTCGGAAGGTCGTACCGGACCCTGTTTCTTTTGTCCCTGTTTTTAAATCACGCGTCAGAGCTCATTTTAGGAATCAACCTGTTCGATTTCAAGAGTCAACCTGTTCGATTTCAGCCTCAAATAACGAGCTTTAACACATTTTTCACGATAATCCGAGTTTCGGCGAATGCTTGTTTGTGGCACACCGGCACCCACAAATGACTTCCGTTGGTGCTAAAATTTTGCGTGGCCGCTTTATCTGATCCGAGGAACTTTCTATGTGATTTCCTGAGAATTTTGTTCCGGGACCCCGGTATCCCGAAAAACCGTGTATTATACACTTCAATTTCAGCCGTTCGGAAGGTCGTACCGGACCCTGTTTCTTTTTCTCCATGTTTTTCAATCACGCGTCCGAGCTCATTTCAGGAATCAACCTGTTCGATTTCAGGAATCAACCTGTTCGATTTAAGCCTCAAATAACGAGTTTTAACACATTTTTCACGATAATCCGAATTTCGGCGAATGCTGGTTTGTGGCACACCGGCACCCCCAAAATGACTTCCGTTGGTGCTAAAATTTTGCGTGGCCGCTTTATCTGATCCGAGGAACTTTCTATGTGATTTCCTGAGAATTTTGTTCCGGGACCCCGGTATCCCGAAAAACCGTGTATTATACACTTCAATTTCAGCCGTTCGGAAGGTCGTACCGGACCCTGTTTCTTTTTCTCCCTGTTTTTCAATCATGCGTCTGAGCTCATTTCAGGAATCAACCTGTTCGATTTCAGGAATCAACCTGTTCGATTTCAGCCACAAATAACGGGTTTTAACACATTTTTCACGATAATCCGAGTTTGTGGCACACCGACACCCCCAAATGACTTCCGTTGGTGCTCAAACTTTGCGTGGCCGCTTTTTCTGACCCGAGAAACTTTCTATGTGATTTTCGGAGAATTTTTTTCCGGGACCCCGGAATCCAGAAAAAACATGTATTATACACTTCAATTTCAGCCGTTCGGAAGGTCGTACCGGACATTTGAGCCGTTCGGAAGGTCGTACCGGACCCTGTTTCTTTTTCTACCTGTTTTTCAATCACACGTCCGAGCTCATTTCAGTAATCAACCTGTTCGATTTCAGGAATCAACCTGTTCGATTTCAGGAATCAACCTGTTCGATTTCACCCTCAAATAACGAGCTTTAACACATTTTTCACGATAATCCGAGTTTCGGCGAATGCTGGTTTGTTGCACACCGACACCCCCAAATGTCTTCCGTTGGTACTCAAACTTTGCGTGGCCGCTTTATCTGACCCGAGGAACTTTCTACGTGAGTTCCGGAGAATTTTGTCCCGGGACCCCGGAATCCCGAAAAACCGTGTATTATACACTTCAATTTCAGCCGTTCGGAAGGTCGTACCGAACCCTGTTTCTTTTTCTACCTGTTTTTCAATCACACGTCCGAGCTCATTTCAGTAATCAACCTGTTCGATTTCAGGAATCAACCTGTTCGATTTCAGCCTCAAATAACGAGTTTTAACACATTTTTCACGATAATCCGAATTTCGGCGAATGCTGGTTTGTGGCACACCGGCACCCCCAAAATGTCTTCCGTTTGTGCTCAAACTTTGCGTGGCCGCTTTTTCTGACCCGAGGAACTTTCTATGTGATTTCCGGAGAATTGTGTTCCGGGACCCCGGAATCCCGAAAAACCGTGTATTATACACTTCAATTTGAGCCGTTCGGAAGGTCGTACCGGACCCTGTTTCTATTTCTCCCTGTTTTTCAATCATGCGTCTGAGCTCATTTCAGTAATCAACCTGTTCGATTTCAGGAATCAACCTGTTCGATTTCAGCCACAAATAACGGGTTTTAACACATTTTTCACGATAATCCGAGTTTGTGGCACACTGACACCCCCAAATGACTTCCGTTGGTGCTCAAACTTTGCGTGGCCGCTTTTTCTGACCCGAGAAACTTTCTATGTGATTTTCGGAGAATTTTTTTCCGGGACCCCGGAATCCAGAAAAAACATGTATTATACACTTCAATTTCAGCCGTTCGGAAGGTCGTACCGGACCCTGTTTCTTTTTCTCCCTGTCTTTCAATCACGCGTCCGAGCTCATTTCAGTAATCAACCTGTTCGATTTCAGGAATCAACCTGTTCGATTTAAGCCTCAAATAACGAGCTTTAACACATTTTTCACGATAATCCGAGTTTCGGCGAATGCTGGTTTGTGGCACACCGGCACCCCCAAATGTCTTCCGTTGGTACTCAAACTTTGCGTGGCCGCATTATCTGACCCGTGAAACTTTCTACGTGATTTCCGGAGAATTTTGTCCCGGGACTCCGGAATCCCGAAAAACCGTGTATTATACACTTCAATTTCACTGCTCGTAAGGTCGTGACAGGACCTGTTTTTTTTCTACCGCTTTTTCAATCACACGTCCGAGCTCATTTCAAGAATCAACCTGTTCGATTTCAGAATCAACCTGTTCGATTTCAGAATCAACCTCGTTCGATTTCAGGAATCAACCTGTTCGATTTCACCCTCAAATAACGAGCTTTAACACATTTTTCACGATAATCCGAGTTTCGGCGAATGCTGGTTTGTGGCACACCGGCACTCCAAAATGTCTTCCGTTGGTGCTCAAAATTTGCGTGGCCGCTTTATCTGACCCGAGGAACTTTCTATGTGATTTCCGGAAAATTATGTTCCGGGACCCCGGAATCCCGAAAAACCGTGTATTATACACTTCAATTTCAGCCGTTCGGAAGGTCGTACCGGACCCTGTTTCTTTTTCTCCCTGTTTTTCAATCACTCGTCCGAGCTCATTTCAGGAATCAACAAGTTCGATTTCAGCCTCAAATAACGGGTTTTAACACATTTTTCACGATAATCCGAGTTTGTGGCACACCGACACCCCCAAATGACTTCCGTTGGTGCTCAAACTTTGCGTGGCCGCTTTTTCCGACCTGAGAAACTTTCTATGTGATTTCCGGAGAATTTTTTTCCGGGACCCCGGAATCCCGAAAAACCGTGTATCACTTCAATTTCAAATTTACTTCGGAAGGTCGTAACCGACCGTTTCTTTTTCTCCTGTTTTTCAATCATGCGTCGAGCTCATTTCAGAATCAACTGTTCGATTTCGTGAATCAATCTGCTCGATTTCACCTAAAATAACGAGTTTTAACACATTTTTCACGATAATCCGAGTTTCGGCGAATGCTGGTTTGTGGCACACCGGCACCCCCAAATGTCTTCCGTTGGTGCTCAAAAATTGCGTGGCCGCTTTATCTGACACGAGGAACTTTCTATGTGATTTACGGAAAATTATATTCCGGGACCCCGGAATCCCGAAAAACCGTGTATTATATACAGCCGTTCGGAAGGTCGTACCGGACCCTGTTTCTTTTTCTCCCTCTTTTTCAATCACGCGTCCGAGCTCATTTCAGTAATCAACCTGTTGGATTTCAGGAATCAACCTGTTCGATTTCAGCCTCAAATAACGAGCTTTAACACATTTTTCAAGATAATCCGAGTTTCGGCGAATGCTGGTTTGTGGCACACCGGCACCCCCAAATGTCTTCCGTTGGTGCTCAAAATTTGCGTGGCCGCTTTATCTCGACCCGAGGAACTTTCTCGTGTTATTTCGAGAGAATTATGTTCCGGACCCCGAGTCCCGAAAAACCGTGTATTATACACTTCAATTTGAGCCGTTCGGAAGGTCGTACCGGACCCTGTTTCTTTTTCTCCCTGTTTTTGAATCACGCATCTGAGTTCATTTCAGGAATCAACCTGTTCGATTTCAGGAATCAACCTGTTCGATTTCACCCTCAAATAACGAGCTTTAACACATTTTTCACGATAATCCGAGTTTCGGCGAATGCTGGTTTGTGGCACACCGGCACTCCAAAATGTCTTCCGTTGGTGCTCAAAATTTGCGTGGCCGCTTTATCTGACCCGAGGAACTTTCTATGTGATTTCCGGAAAATTATGTTCCGGGACCCCGGAATCCCGAAAAACCGTGTATTATACACTTCAATTTCAAATTTCGGAAGGTCGTACCGTACCCTGTTTCTTTTTCTCCCTGTTTTTCAATCACTCGTCCGAGCTCATTTCAGGAACCAACAAGTTCGATTTCAGCCTCAAATAACGGGTTTTAACACATTTTTCACGATAATCCGAGTTTGTGGCACACCGACACCCCCAAATGACTTCCGTTGGTGCTCAAACTTTGCGTGGCCGCTTTTTCCGACCTGAGAAACTTTCTATGTGATTTCCGGAGAATTTTTTTCCGGGACCCCGGAATCCCGAAAAACCGTGTATCACTTCAATTTCAGCCGTTCGGAAGGTCGTCGACCTGTTTCTTTTTCTCCTGTTTTTCAATCATGCGTCTGAGCTCATTTCAGGAATCAACCTGTTCGATTTCAGGAATCAATCTGTTCGATTTCAGCCTAAAATAACGAGTTTTAACACATTTTTCACGATAATCCGAGTTTGGCGAATGCTGGTTTGTGGCACACCGGCACCCACAAATGTCTTCCGTTGATGCTCAAAATTTGCGTGGCCGCTTTATCTGACCCGAGGAACTTTCTGTGTTATTTCTGGAGAATTATGTTCCGGGACCCCGAGTCCCGAAAACCGTGTATTATACACTTCAATTTGAGCCGTCGGAAGGTCGTAATCGACCTGTTTCTTTTTCTCCTGTTTTGAATCACGATCCGAGTTCATTACGAGAATCAACTGTTCGATTTCAGAATCAACCTGCTCGATTTCACCCTCAAATAACGAGCTTTAACACATTTTTCACGATAATCCGAGTTTCGGCGAATGCTGGTTTGTGGCACACCGGCACTCCAAAATGTCTTCCGTTGGTGCTCAAAATTTGCGTGGCCGCTTTATCTGACCCGAGGAACTTTCTATGTGATTTCCGGAAAATTATGTTCCAGGACCCCGGAATCCCGAAAAACCGTGTATTATACACTTCAATTTCAGCCGTTCGGAAGGTCGTACCGGCCCATGTTTCTTTTTCTCCCTGTTTTTCAATCACTCGTCCGAGCTCATTTCAGGAATCAACAAGTTCGATTTCAGCCTCAAATAACGGGTTTTAACACATTTTTCACGATAATCCGAGGTTGTGGCACACCGACACCCCCAAATGACTTCCGTTGGTGCTCAAACTTTGCGTGGCCGCTTTTTCCGACCTGAGAAACTTTCTATGTGATTTCCGGAGAATTTTTTTCCGGGACCCCGGAATCCCGAAAAACCGTGTATTATACACTTCAATTTCAGCCGTTCGGAAGGTCGTACCGGACCCTGTTTCTTTTTCTCCCTGTTTTTCAATCATGCGTCTGAGCTCATTTCAGGAATCAACCTGTTCGATTTAAGAAATCAATCTGTTCGATTTCATCCTAAAATAACGACTTTTAACACATTTTTCACGATAATCCGAGTTTCGGCGAATGCTGGTTTGTGGCACACCGGCACCCCCAAATGTCTTCCGTTGGTGCTCAAAATTTGCGTGGCCGCTTTATCTGACACGAGGAACTTTCTATGTGATTTCCGGAAAATTATTTTCCGGGACCCTGGAATCCCGAAAAACCGTGTATTATATACAGCCGTTCGGAAGGTCGTACCGGACCCTGTTTCTTTTTCTCCCTGTTTTTCAATCACGCGTCCGAGCTCATTTCAGGAATCAACAAGTTGGATTTCAGGAATCAACCTGTTCGATTTCAGCCTCAAATAACGAGCTTTAACACATTTTCAAGATAATCCGAGTTTCGGCGAATGCTGGTTTGTGGCACACCGGCACCCGCAAATGTCTTCCGTTGGTGCTCAAAATTTGCGTGGCCGCTTTATCTGACCCGAGGAACTTTCTGTGTGATTTCTGGAGAATTATGTTCCGGGACCCCGGAGTCCCGAAAAACCGTGTATTATACACTTCAATTTGAGCCGTTCGGAAGGTCGTCCCGGACCTGTTTTTTCTCCTGTTTATCAATCACGCGTCAGAGCTCATTTTAGGAATCAACCTGTTCGATTTCAGGAGTCAACCTGTTCGATTTCAGCCTCAAATAACGAGCTTTAACACATTTTTCACGATAATCCGAGTTTCGGCGAATGCTTGTTTGTGGCACACCGGCACCCCCAAATGACTTCCGTTGGTGCTCAAATTTTGCGTGGCCGCTTTATCTGATCCGAGGAACTTTCTATGTGATTTCCTGAGAATTTTGTTCCGGGACCCCGGTATCCCAAAACCGTGTATTATATACACTTCAATTTCACCGTTCGGACGGTCGTCATCGACCTGTTTCTTTTTCTTCCTGTTTTTCAATCACGCGTCCGAGCTCATTTCAAGAATCAACCTGTTCGATTTCAACCTCAAATAACGAGTTTTAACACATTTTTCACGATAATCCGAATTTCGAATCTTTGGTTTGGGCACACCGCACCCCCAAAATGTCTTCCGTTGGTGCTCAAACTTTGCGTGGCCGCTTTATCTGACCCGAGGAGCATTCTACGTGATTTCCGGAGAATTTTGTTCCGGACCCCGTAATCCCGAAAAACCGTGTATTATACACTTCAATTTCGGCCGTTAATCGTGCGGACCCTATTTCTTTTTCTCCTGGTTTTTCAATCACGCGACCGAGCTCATTTCAGGAATCAACCTGTTCGATTTCAGGAATCAACCTGTTCGATTTCAGTCTCAAATAACGAGCTTTAACACATTTTTCACGATAATCCGAGTTTCGGCGAATGCTGGTTTGTGGCACACCGGCACCCCCAAATTTCTTCCGTTGCTGCTCAAACTTTGCGTGGCCGCTTTATCTGACCCGAGGAACTTTCTACGTGATTTTCGAGAATTTTGTTCCGGGACCCCGAATCCCGAAAACCGTGTTTATACACTTCAATTTCAGCCCTTCGGAAGGTCGTACCGGACCCTGTTTTTTTTTCTCCTTGTTTTTCAATCACACGTCCGAGCTCATTTCAAGAATCAACCTGTTCGATTTCAGAATCAACCTGTTCGATTTCACCTCAAATAACGAGCTTTAACACATTTTTCACGATAATCCGAGTTTCGGCGAATGCTGGTTTGTGGCACACCGGCACCCCCAAATGTCTTCCGTTGGTGCTCGAACTTTGCGTGGCCGCTTTATCTGACCCGAGAAACTTTCTATGTGATTTCCGGAGAATTATGTTCCGGGACTCCGGAATCCCGATTATACACTTCAATTTGAGCCGTTCGGAAGGTCGTACCGGACCCTGTTTCTTTATCTCCCTGTTTTTAAATCATGCGTCTCAGCTCATTTCTGGAATCAACCTGTTCAATTTCAAGAATCAACCTGTTCGATTTCAGCCTCAAATAAAGAGTTTTAACACATTTTTCACGATAATCCGAGTTTGTGGCACACCGGCACCCCCAAATGACTTCCGTTGGTGCTCAAACTTTGCGTGGCCGCTTTTTCCGACCCAAGAAACTTTCTATGTGATTTCCGAGAATTTTTTCCGGGACCCGAATCCCGAAAACCGTGTATTATACACTTCAATTTCAGCCGTTCGGAAGGTCGTACGGACCTGTTTTTTTTCTCCTGTTTTCAATCATGCGTCCGAGCTCATTTCAGGAATCAACCTGTTCGATTTCAGGAATCAACCTGTTCGATTTCAGCCTCAAATAACGAGCTTTAACACATTTTTCACGATAATCCGAGTTTCGGCGAATGTTGGTTTGTGGCACACCGGCACCCCCAAATGTCTTCCGTTGGTGGTCAAACTTCGCGTGGCCGCTTTATCTGACCCGTGAAACTTTCTACGTGATTTCCGGAGAATTTTTTCAAGGGACTCCTAAATCCCGAAAACCGTGTATTATACACTTCAATTTCAGCCGTTCGGAAGGTCGTACCGGACCCTGTTTTTTTTCTCCCTATTTTTCAATCACGTGTCCGAGCTCATTTCAGGAATCAACCTGTTCGATTTCAGGAATCCACCTGTTCGATTTCAGTCTCAAATAACGAGCTTTAACACATTTTTCACGATAATCCGAGTTTCGGCGAATGCTGGTTTGTGGCACACCGGCACCCCCAAATTTCTTCCGTTGCTGCTCAAACTTTGCGTGGCCGCTTTATCTGACCCGAGGAACTTTCTGTGTGATTTCTGGAGAATTATGTTCCGGGACCCCGGAGTCCCGAAAAACCGTGTATTATACACTTCAATTTGAGCCGTTCGGAAGGTCGTGGACGGACCACCATTTTTTCTCCCTGTTTATCAATCACGCGTCAGAGCTCATTTTAGGAATCAACCTGTTCGATTTCAGGAGTCAACCTGTTCGATTTCAGCCTCAAATAACGAGCTTTAACACATTTTTCACGATAATCTGAGTTTCGGCGAATGCTTGTTTGTGGCACACCGGCACCCCCAAATGACTTCCGTTGGTGCTCAAATTTTGCGTGGCCGCTTTATCTGATCCGAGGAACTTTTTATGTGATTTCCTGAGAGTTTTGTTCCGGGACCCCGGTATCCCGAAAAACCGTGTATTATATACACTTCAATTTCAGCCGTTCGGACGGTCGTACCGGACCCTGTTTCTTTTTCTCCCTGTTTTTCAATCATGCGTCCGAGCTCATTTCAGGAATCAACCTGTTCGATTTCAGCCTCAAATAACGAGTTTTAACACATTTTTCACGATAATCCGAATTTCTGCTAATGCTTTGTTTGGGCACACCGGCACCCCCAAAATGTCTTCCGTTGGTGCTCAAACTTTGCGTGGCCGCTTTATCTGACCCGAGGAGCATTCTACGTGATTTCCGGAGAATTTTGTTCCGGGACCCCGGAATCCCGAAAAACCGTGTATTATACACTTCAATTTCAAACATCCGAGGGTCGGGTCGCACGGACCCTATTTCTTTTTCTCCCTGTTTTTCAATCACGCGACCGAGCTCATTTCAGTAATCAACCTGTTCGATTTCAGGAATCAACCTGTTCGATTTCAGTCTCAAATAACGAGCTTTAACACATTTTTCACGATAATCCGAGTTTCGGCGAATGCTGGTTTGTGGCACACCGGCACCCCCAAATTTCTTCCGTTGCTGCTCAAACTTTGCGTGGCCGCTTTATCTGACCCGAGGAACTTTCTACGTGATTTTCGGAGAATTTTGTTCCGGGACCCCGGAATCCCGAAAAACCGTGTGTTATACACTTCAATTTCATTTTCGGAAGGTCGTATCGGACCTGTTTTTTTTCTCCTTGTTTTTCAATCACGCGTCCGAGCTCATTTCAAGAATCAACCTGCTCGATTTCAGAATCAACCTGTTCAATTTCAGCCTCAAATAACGAGCTTTATCACATTTTTCACGATAAACCGAGGTTTCGCGAATCTTGGTTTGTGGCACACCGGCACCCCCAAATGTCTTCCGTTGGTGCTCGAACTTTGCGTGGCCGCTTTATCTGACCCGAGAAACTTTCTATGTGATTTCCGGAGAATTATGTTCCGGGACTCCGGAATCCCGATTATACACTTCAATTTGAGCCGTTCGGAAGGTCGTACCGGACCCTGTTTCTTTATCTCCCTGTTTTTAAATCATGCGTCTCACTCATTTCTGAATCAACCTGTTCGATTTCAAGAATCAACCTGTTCGATTTCAACCTCAAATAAAGAGTTTTAACACATTTTTCACGATAATCCGAGTTTGTGGCACACCGGCACCCCCAAATGACTTCCGTTGGTGCTCAAACTTTGCGTGGCCGCTTTTTCCGACCCAAGAAACTTTCTATGTGATTTCCGGAGAATTTTTTTCCGGGACCCCGGAATCCCGAAAAACCGTGTATTATACACTTCAATTTCAGCCGTTCGGAAGGTCGTACCGGACCCTGTTTCTTTTTCTCCCTGTTTTTCAATCATGCGTCTGAGCTCATTTCAGGAATCAACCTGTTCGATTTCAGGAATCAACCTGTTCGATTTCAGCCTCAAATAACGAGCTTTAACACATTTTTCACGATAATCCGAGTTTCGGCGAATGTTGGTTTGTGGCACACCGGCACCCCCAAATGTCTTCCGTTGGTGGTCAAACTTCGCGTGGCCGCTTTATCGACCCGTGAAACTTTCTACGTGATTTCCGAGAATTTTTCAAGGGACTCAGGAATCCCGAAAAACGTGTGTATTATACACTTCAATTTCACCGTTCGGAAGGTCGTGCGACTCGACCCTTTTTTTTCTCCTATTTTTCAATCACGTGTCCGAGCTCATTTCAGAATCAACTGTTCGATTTCGTGAATCCACCTGCTCGATTTCGGTCTCAAATAACGAGCTTTAACACATTTTTCACGATAATCCGAGTTTCGGCGAATCTTTGGTTTGTGGCACACCGCACCCCCAAATTTCTTCCGTTGCTTGCTCAAACTTTGCGTGGCGCTTTATCCGACCCGAGGAACTTTCTCGTGTGATTTCGAGAATTATGTTCCGGGACCCCAGAGTCCCGAAAAACCGTGTATTATACACTTCAATTTGAGCCGTTCGGAAGGTCGTACGGACCCTGTTTTTTCTCCCTGTTTATCAATCACGCGTCGAGCTCATTTTAGGAATCAACTGTTCGATTTCGTGGAGTCAACTTTGTTCGATTTCAGCCTCAAATAACGAGCTTTAACACATTTTTCACGATATCGAGTTTCGGCGAATGCTTGTTTGTGGCACACCGGCACCCCCAAATGACTTCCGTTGGTGCTCAAATTTTGCGTGGCCGCTTTATCTGATCCGAGGAACTTTTTATGTGATTTCACGAGAGTTTTGTTCCGGGACCCCGGTATCCCGAAAAACCGTGTATTATATACACTTCAATTTCACCGTTCGGACGGTCGTCGGACGACTGTTTCTTTTTCTCCTGTTTTTCAATCATGCGTCCGAGCTCATTTCAGAATCAACCTTCGATTTCACCTCAAATAACGAGTTTTAACACATTTTTCACGATAATCCGAATTTCGCGAATCTTTGGTTTGTGGCACACCTGCACCCCAAAATGTCTTCCGTTGGTGCTCAAACTTTGCGTGGCCGCTTTATCTGACCCGAGGAGCATTCTACGTGATTTCCGGAGAATTTTGTTCCGGACCCGGAATCCCGAAAAACCGTGTATTATACACTTCAATTTCGACCGTCCCAGGAGGGTCGCACGGACCCTATTTCTTTTTCTCCCAGTTTTTCAATCACGCGACCGAGCTCATTTCAGTAATCAACCTGTTCGATTTCAGGAATCAACCTGTTCGATTTCAGTCTCAAATAACGAGCTTTAACACATTTTTCACGATAATCCGAGTTTCGGCGAATGCTGGTTTGTGGCACACCGGCACCCCCAAATTTCTTCCGTTGCTGCTCAAACTTTGCGTGGCCGCTTTATCTCGACCCGAGGAACTTTCTACGTGATTTTCGAGAATTTTGTTCCGGACCCCTAATCCCGAAAACCGTGTGTTATACACTTCAATTTCACCCTTCGGAAGGTCGTGACCGACCCTGTTTTTTCTCCTTGTTTTTCAATCACACGTCCGAGCTCATTTCAAGAATCAACCTGTTCGATTTCAGGAATCAACCTGTTCAATTTCAGCCTCAAATAACGAGCTTTATCACATTTTTCACGATAAACCGAGTTTCGGCGAATGCTGGTTTGTGGCACACCGGCACCCCCAAATGTCTTCCGTTGGTGCTCGAACTTTGCGTGGCCGCTTTATCTGACCCGAGAAACTTTCTATGTGATTTCCGGAGAATTATGTTCCGGGACTCCGGAATCCCGATTATACACTTCAATTTGAGCCGTTCGGAAGGTCGTACCGGACCCTGTTTCTTTATCTCCCTGTTTTTAAATCATGCGTCTCAGCTCATTTCTGGAATCAACCTGTTCAATTTCAAGAATCAACCTGTTCGATTTCAGCCTCAAATAAAGAGTTTTAACACATTTTTCACGATAATCCGAGTTTGTGGCACACCGGCACCCCCAAATGACTTCCGTTGGTGCTCAAACTTTGCGTGGCCGCTTTTTCCGACCCGAGAAACTTTCTATGTGATTTCCGGAGAATTTTTTTCCGGGACCCCGGAATCCCGAAAAACCGTGTATTATACACTTCAATTTCAGCCGTTCGGAAGGTCGTACCGGACCCTGTTTCTTTTTCTCCCTGTTTTTCAATCATGCGTCTGAGCTCATTTCAGGAATCAACCTGTTCGATTTCAGGAATCAACCTGTTCGATTTCAGCCTCAAATAACGAGCTTTAACACATTTTTCACGATAATCCGAGTTTCGGCGAATGTTGGTTTGTGGCACACCGGCACCCCCAAATGTCTTCCGTTGGTGGTCAAACTTCGCGTGGCCGCTTTATCTGACCCGTGAAACTTTCTACGTGATTTCCGGAGAATTTTTTCAAGGGACTCCGGAATCACGAAAAACCGTGTATTATACACTTCAATTTCAGCCGTTCGGAAGGTCGTGACCACTTTTTTTTTCTCCTATTTTTCAATCACGTGTCCGAGCTCATTTCGAATCAACTTTCGATTTCGAGAATCCACCTGTTCGATTTGAGTCTCAAATAACGAGCTTTAACACATTTTTCACGATAATCCGAGTTTCGGCGAATCTTTGGTTTGTGGCACACCGCACCCCCAAATTTCTTCCGTTCTTTGCTCAAACTTTGCGTGGCCGCTTTATCTGACCCGAGGAACTTTCTGTGTGATTTCTGGAGAATTATGTTCCGGGACCCCGGAGTCCCGAAAAACCGTGTATTATACACTTCAATTTGAGCCGTTCGGAAGGTCGTACCGGACCCTGTTTTTTTTCTCCCTGTTTATCAATCACGCGTCAGAGCTCATTTTAGGAATCAACCTGTTCGATTTCAGGAGTCAACCTGTTCGATTTCAGCCTCAAATAACGAGCTTTAACACATTTTTCACGATAATCTGAGTTTCGGCGAATGCTTGTTTGTGGCACACCGGCACCCCCAAATGACTTCCGTTGGTGCTCAAATTTTGCGTGGCCGCTTTATCTGATCCGAGGAACTTTTTATGTGATTTCCGAGAGTTTTGTTCGGACCCCAGTATCCCGAAAAACCGTGTATTATATACACTTCAATTTCACCGTTCGGACGGTCGTACGACCTGTTTCTTTTTCTCCCGTTTTTCAATCATGCGTCCGAGCTCATTTCAGGAATCAACCTGTTCGATTTCAGCCTCAAATAACGAGTTTTAACACATTTTTCACGATAATCCGAATTTCGGCGAATGCTGGTTTGTGGCACACCGGCACCCCCAAAATGTCTTCCGTTGGTGCTCAAACTTTGCGTGGCCGCTTTATCTGACCCGAGGAGCATTCTACGTGATTTCCGGAGAATTTTGTTCCGGAATCCCGAAAAACCGTGTATTATACACTTCAATTTCAGCCGTCCGGAGGGTCGTACCGGACCCTATTTCTTTTTCTCCCTGGTTTTCAATCACGCGACCGAGCTCATTTCAGTAATCAACCTGTTCGATTTCAGGAATCAACCTGTTCGATTTCAGTCTCAAATAACGAGCTTTAACACATTTTTCACGATAATCCGAGTTTCGGCGAATGCTGGTTTGTGGCACACCGGCACCCCCAAATTTCTTCCGTTGCTGCTCAAACTTTGCGTGGCCGCTTTATCTGACCCGAGGAACTTTCTACGTGATTTTCGGAGAATTTTGTTCCGGGACCCCGGAATCCCGAAAAACCGTGTGTTATACACTTCAATTTCAGCCCTTCGGAAGGTCGTACCGGACCCTGTTTTTTTTTCTCCTTGTTTTTCAATCACACGTCCGAGCTCATTTCAAGAATCAACCTGTTCGATTTCAGGAATCAACCTGTTCAATTTCAGCCTCAAATAACGAGCTTTATCACATTTTTCACGATAAACCGAGTTTCGGCGAATGCTGGTTTGTGGCACACCGGCACCCCCAAATGTCTTCCGTTGGTGCTCGAACTTTGCGTGGCCGCTTTATCTGACCCGAGAAACTTTCTATGTGATTTCCGGAGAATTATGTTCCGGGACTCCGGAATCCCGATTATACACTTCAATTTGAGCCGTTCGGAAGGTCGTGACGGACCTGTTTCTTTATCTCCTGTTTTTTAAATCATGCGTCTCAGCTCATTTCTGGAATCAACCTGTTCAATTTCAAGAATCAACCTGTTCGATTTCAGCCTCAAATAAAGAGTTTTAACACATTTTTCACGATAATCCGAGTTTGTGGCACACCGGCACCCCCAAATGACTTCCGTTGGTGCTCAAACTTTGCGTGGCCGCTTTTTCCGACCCGAGAAACTTTCTATGTGATTTCCGGAGAATTTTTTTCCGGGACCCCGGAATCCCGAAAAACCGTGTATTATACACTTCAATTTCAAATGTTCGGAAGGTCGACGGACCTGTTTCTTTTTCTCCCTGTTTTTCAATCATGCGTCTGAGCTCATTTCAGGAATCAACCTGTTCGATTTCAGGAATCAACCTGTTCGATTTCAGCCTCAAATAACGAGCTTTAACACATTTTTCACGATAATCCGAGTTTCGGCGAATGTTGGTTTGTGGCACACCGGCACCCCCAAATGTCTTCCGTTGGTGGTCAAACTTCGCGTGGCCGCTTTATCTGACCCGTGAAACTTTCTACGTGATTTCCGGAGAATTTTTTCAAGGGACTCCGGAATCACGAAAAACCGTGTATTATACACTTCAATTTCAGCCGTTCGGAAGGTCGTACCGGACCCTGTTTTTTTTCTCCCTATTTTTCAATCACGTGTCCGAGCTCATTTCAGGAATCAACCTGTTCGATTTCAGGAATCCACCTGTTCGATTTCAGTCTCAAATAACGAGCTTTAACACATTTTTCACGATAATCCGAGTTTCGGCGAATGCTGGTTTGTGGCACACCGGCACCCCCAAATTTCTTCCGTTGCTGCTCAAACTTTGCGTGGCCGCTTTATCTGACCCGAGGAACTTTCTGTGTGATTTCTGGAGAATTATGTTCCGGGACCCCGGAGTCCCGAAAAACCGTGTATTATACACTTCAATTTGAGCCGTTCGGAAGGTCGTACCGGACCCTGTTTTTTTTCTCCCTGTTTATCAATCACGCGTCAGAGCTCATTTTAGGAATCAACCTGTTCGATTTCAGGAGTCAACCTGTTCGATTTCAGCCTCAAATAACGAGCTTTAACACATTTTTCACGATAATCTGAGTTTCGGCGAATGCTTGTTTGTGGCACACCGGCACCCCCAAATGACTTCCGTTGGTGCTCAAATTTTGCGTGGCCGCTTTATCTGATCCGAGGAACTTTTTATGTGATTTCCTGAGAGTTTTGTTCCGGGACCCCGGTATCCCGAAAAACCGTGTATTATATACACTTCAATTTCAGCCGTTCGGACGGTCGTACCGGACCCTGTTTCTTTTTCTCCCTGTTTTTCAATCATGCGTCCGAGCTCATTTCAGGAATCAACCTGTTCGATTTCAGCCTCAAATAACGAGTTTTAACACATTTTTCACGATAATCCGAATTTCGGCGAATGCTGGTTTGTGGCACACCGGCACCCCCAAAATGTCTTCCGTTGGTGCTCAAACTTTGCGTGGCCGCTTTATCTGACCCGAGGAGCATTCTACGTGATTTCCGGAGAATTTTGTTCCGGGACCCCGGAATCCCGAAAAACCGTGTATTATACACTTCAATTTCAGCCGTCCGGAGGGTCGTACCGGACCCTATTTCTTTTTCTCCCTGGTTTTCAATCACGCGACCGAGCTCATTTCAGTAATCAACCTGTTCGATTTCAGGAATCAACCTGTTCGATTTCAGTCTCAAATAACGAGCTTTAACACATTTTTCACGATAATCCGAGTTTCGCGAATCTTTGGTTTGTGGCACACCGGCACCCCCAAATTTCTTCCGTTGCTGCTCAAACTTTGCGTGGCCGCTTTATCTGACCCGAGGAACTTTCTACGTGATTTTCGGAGAATTTTGTTCGGGACCCCTTTAATCCCGAAAAACCGTGTGTTATACACTTCAATTTCAGCCCTTCGGAAGGTCGTACCGGACCCTGTTTTTTTTTCTCCTTGTTTTTCAATCACACGTCCGAGCTCATTTCAAGAATCAACCTGTTCGATTTCAGGAATCAACCTGTTCAATTTCAGCCTCAAATAACGAGCTTTATCACATTTTTCACGATAAACCGAGTTTCGGCGAATCTTTGGTTTGTGGCACACCGGCACCCCAAATGTCTTCCGTTGGTGCTCGAACTTTGCGTGGCCGCTTTATCTGACCCGAGAAACTTTCTATGTGATTTCCGGAGAATTATGTTCCGGGACTCCGGAATCCCGATTATACACTTCAATTTGAGCCGTTCGGAAGGTCGTACCGGACCCTGTTTCTTTATCTCCCTGTTTTTAAATCATGCGTCTCAGCTCATTTCTGGAATCAACCTGTTCAATTTCAAGAATCAACCTGTTCGATTTCAGCCTCAAATAAAGAGTTTTAACACATTTTTCACGATAATCCGAGTTTGTGGCACACCGGCACCCCCAAATGACTTCCGTTGGTGCTCAAACTTTGCGTGGCCGCTTTTTCCGACCCGAGAAACTTTCTATGTGATTTCCGAGAATTTTTTCCGGGACCCCGAATCCCGAAAACCGTGTATTATACACTTCAATTTCAAATGTTCGGAAGGTCGTAAATCGGACCACCTTTTTTTTTCTCCTGTTTTTCAATCATGCGTCCGAGCTCATTTCAGAATCAACCTGTTCGATTTCGGAATCAACTTTGTTCGATTTCGACCTCAAATAACGAGCTTTAACACATTTTTCACGATAATCAGAGTTTCGGCGAATGTTGGTTTGTGGCACACCGGCACCCCCAAATGTCTTCCGTTGGTGGTCAAACTTCGCGTGGCCGCTTTATCTGACCCGTGAAACTTTCTACGTGATTTCCGGAGAATTTTTTCAAGGGACTCGAATCCCGAAACCGTGTATTATACACTTCAATTTCGATCGTTCGGAAGGTCGTATGGACCCTGTTTTTTTCTCCCTATTTTTCAATCACGCGTCCGAGCTCATTTCAGAATCAACCTGTTCGATTTCAGAATCCACCGTTCGATTTCGACCTCAAATAACGAGCTTTATCACATTTTTCACGATAATCCGAGTTTCGGCGAATCTTTGGTTTGTGGCACACCGCACCCCCAAATTTCTTTCCTTCTGCTCAAACTTTGCGTGGCCGCTTTATCTGACCTGAGGAACTTTCTACGTGATTTTCGAAGAATTTTTTTCCGGGACACCGGAATCCAGCGAAACCGTGTATTATACATTTCAATTTCAGCCGTTTGGAGGGTCGTACCGGACCCTATTTCTTTTTCTCCCAGTTTTTCAATCACGCGACCGAGCTCATTTCAGTAATCAACCTGTTCGATTTCAGGAATCAATCTGTTCGATTTCAGCCTAAAATAACGAGTTTTAACACATTTTTCACGATAATCCGAGTTTCGGCGAATGCTGGTTTTTGGCACACCGGCACCCCCAAATGTCTTCCGTTGGTGCTCAAAATTTGCGTGGCCGCTTTATCTGACCCGAGGAACTTTCTATGTGATTTCCGGAAAATTATGTTCCAGGACCCCGGAATCCCGAAAAACCGTGTATTATACACTTCAATTTCAGCTGTTCGGAAGGTCGTACCGGACCCTGTTTCTTTTTCTCCCTGTTTTTCAATCACGCGTCCGAGCTCATTTAAGGAATCAACAAGTTGGATTTCAGGAATCAACCTGTTCGATTTCAGCCTCAAATAACGAGCTTTTACACATTTTTCACGATAATCCGAGTTTCGGCGAATGCTGGTTTGTGGCACACCGGCACCCGCAAATGTCTTCCGTTGGTGCTCTAAATTTGCGTGGCCGCGTTATCTGACCCGAGGAACTTTCTGTGTAATTTCTGGAGAATTATGTTCCGGGACCCCGGAGTCCCGAAAAACCGTGTATTATACACTTCAATTTGAGCCGTGCGGAAGGTCGTACCGGACCCTGTTTCTTTTTCTCCCTGTTTTTCAATCACGCGTCAGAGCTCATTTTAGGAATCAACCTGTTCGATTTCAGCCTCAAATAACGAGCTTTAATACATTTTTCCCGATAATCCGAGTTTCGGCGAATGCTGGTTTGTGGCACACCGGCACCCTCAAATGTCTCCCGTTGCTGCTCAAACTTTGCGTGGCCGTTTTTTCTGACCCGAGGAACTTTTTATGTGATTTCCGGAGAATTTTTTTCCGGGACCCCGGTATCCCGAAAAACCGTGTATTATATATACTTCAATTTCAGCCGTTCGGAAGGTCGTACCGGACCCTGTTTCTTTTTCTCCTTGTTTTTCAATCACGCGTCCGAGCTCATTTCAGAAATCAACCTGTTCGATTTCAGGAATCAACCTGTTCGATTTCAGCCTCAAATAACGAGTTTTAACACATTTTTCACGATAATCCGAATTTCGGCGAATGCTGGTTTGTGGCACACCGGCACCCCCAAAATGTCTTCCGTTGGTGCTCAACCTTTGCGTGGCCGCTTTATCTGACCCGAGGAACTTTCTACGTGATTTCCGGAGAATTTTGTTCCGGGACCCCGGAATCCCGAAAAACCGTGTATTATACACTTCAATTTCAGCCGTTCGGAGGGTCGTACCGGACCCTATTTATTTTTCTCCCTGGCTTTCAATCACGCGACCGAGCTCATTTCAGTAATCAACCTGTTCGATTTCAGAAATCAACCTGTTCGATTTCAGCCTAAAATAACGAGCTTTATCACATTTTTCACGATAATCCGAGTTTCGGCGAATGTTGGTTTGTGGCACACCGGCACCCCCAAATGTCTTCCGTTGGTGCTCAAAATTTGCGTGGCATCTTTATCTGACCTGAGGAACTTTCTATGTGATTTCCGGAGAATTTTGTTCCGGGACCCCGGAACCTTGAAAACCGTGTATTATAAACTTCAATTTCAGCCGTTCGGAAGGTCGTACCGGACCTTGTTTCTTTTTCTCCCTGTTTTTCAATCATGCGTCCGAGCTCATTTCAGGAATCAACCTGTTCGATTTCAGAAATCAACCTGTTCGATTTCAGCCTCAAATAACGAGTTTTAACACATTTTTCACGATAATCCGAATTTCGGCGAATGCTGGTTTGTGGCACACCGACACCCCCAAAATGTCTTCCGTCGGTGCTCAAACTTTGCGTGGCCGCTTTTTCTGACCAGAGGAACTTTCTACGTGATTTCCGGAGAATTTTGTTCCGGGACCCCGGATGCCCGAAAAACCGTATTATACACTTCAATTTCAGTCGTTCGAAGGGTCGTACCGGACCCTATTTCTTTTTCTCCCTGGTTTTCAATCACGCGACCGAGCTCATTTCAGTAATCAACCTGTTCGATTTCAAGAGTCAACCTGTTCGATTTCAGCCTCAAATAACGAGCTTTAATACATTTTTCCCGATAATCCGAGTTTCGGCGAATGCTGGTTTGTGGCACACCGGCACCCTCAAATGTCTGCCGTTGCTGCTCAAACTTTGCGTGGCCGTTTTTTCTGACCCGAGGAACTTTCTATGTGATTTTCGGAGAAGTTTTTTCCGGGACCCCGGAATCCCGAAAAATCGTGTATTATACACTTCAATTTTGAGCCGTTCGGAAGGTCGTACCGGACCCTGTTTCTTTTTCTCCCTGTTTTTCAATCACGCGTCAGAGCTCATTTCAGGAATCAACATGTTCGATTTCAGGAGTCAACCTGTTCGATTTCAGCCTCAAATAACGAGCTTTAATAAATTTTTCCCGATAATCCGAGTTTCGGCGAATGCTGGTTTGTGGCACATCGGCACCCTCAAATGTCTTCCGTTGGTGCTCAAACTTTGCATGGCCGCTTTTTCTGACCCGAGGAACTTTCTATGTGATTTCCGGAGAATTTTTTTCCGGGACCCCAGAATCCCAAAAAACCGTGTATTATACACTTCAATTTTGAGCCGTTCGGAAGGTCGTGACCCTGTTTCTTTTTCTCCCTGTTTTTCAATCACGCGTCAGAGCTCATTTCAGAAATCAACCTGTTCGATTTCAGGATTCAACCTGTTCGATTTCAGCCTCAAATAACGAGGTTTAACACATTTTTCACGATAATCCGAGTTTCGGCGAATGCTAGTTTGTGGCACACCGGCACCCCAAATGACTTCCGTTGGAGCTCAAACTTTGCGTGGCCGCTTTATCTGACCCAAGAAACTTTCTATGTGATTTCCGGAGAATTTTGTCCCGGGGCCCCGGAATCCCGAAAAACCGTGTATTTTACACTTCAATTTGAGCCGTTCGGAAGGTCGTACCGGACCCTGTTTCTTTTTCTACCTGTTTTTCAATCACACGTCCGAGCTCATTTCAGTAATCAACCTGTTCGATTTCAGAAATCAACCTGTTCGATTTCAGCCTCAAATAACAAGTTTTAACACATTTTTCACGATAATCCGAGTTTGTGGCACACCGGCACCCCCAAATGAATTCCGTTGGTGCTCAAACTTTGCGTGGCCGCTTTTTCTGACCCGAGAAACTTTCTATGTGATTTCCGGAGAATTTTTTTCCGGGACCCCGGAATCCCGAAAAAACGTGTATTATTCACTTCAATTTCAGCCGTTCGGAAGGTCGTACCGGACCCTGTTTCTTTTTCTCCCTGTCTTTCAATCACGCGTCCGAGCTCATTTAAGGAATCAACCTGTTCGATTTCAGGAATCAACCTGTTCAATTTTGTTCAAATAACGAGCTTTAACACATTTTTCACGATAATCCGAGTTTCGGCGAATGCCGGTGTGTCGAAAAACCGTGTATTATACACTTCAATTTGAGCCGTTCGGAAGGTCGTACCGGACCCTGTTTCTTTTTCCACCAGTTTTTCAATCACACGTCCGAGCTCATTTCAGTAATCAACCTGTTCGATTTCTGGAATCAACCAGTTCGATTTCAGGAATCAACCTGTTCGATTTCAGCCTCAAATAACGAGGTTTAACACATTTTTCACGATAATCCGACTTTCGGCGAATGCTGGTTTGTGGCACGTCGGCACCCCAAAATGTCTTCCGTTGGTGCTCAAAATTTGCGTGGCCGCTTTATCTGACCCGAGGAACTTTCTATGTGATTTCCGAAGAATTTTGTTCAGGCACCCCGGAATCCCGAAAAACCGTGTATTATACACTTCAATTTCAGCCGTTCGGAAGGTCGTACCGGACCCTGTTTTTTTTTCTCCCTATTTTTCAATCACGTGTCCGAGCTCATTTAAGGAATCAACCTGTTCGATTTCAAGAATCAACCTGTTCGATTTCAGGAATCAACCTGTTCAATTTCAGCCTCAAATAACGAGCTTTAACACATTTTTCACGATAATTCGAGTTTCGGCGAATACTGGTTTGTGGCACACCGGCACCCCCAAATTTCTTTCCTTGCTGCTCAAACTTTGCGTGGCCGCTTTATCTGACCCGAGGAACTTTCTACGTGATTTCCGGAGAATTTTTTTCCGGGACACCGGAATCCAGAGAAACCGTGTATTATACACTTTAATTTCAGCCGTTCGGAGGGTCGTACCGGACCCTATTTCTTTTTCTCCCATTTTTTCAATCACGCGACCGAGCTCATTTCAGTAATCAACCTGTTCGATTTCTGAAATCAACCTGTTCGATTTCAGCCTAAAATAACGAGTTTTAACACATTTTTCACGATAATCCGAGTTTCGGCGAATGCTGGTTTGTGGCACATCGGCACCCCCAAATGTCTTCCGTTGGTGCTCAAAATTTGCGTGGCCGCTTTATCTGACCCGAGGAACTTTCTATGTGATTTCCGGAGAATTTTGTTCCGGGACCCCGGAATCCCGAAGAACCGTGTATTATACAATTCAATTTCAGCCGTTCGGAAGGTCGTACCGGACCATATTTCTTTTTCTCCCTGTTTTTCAATCACGCGTCCGAGCTCATTTCAGGAATCAACCTGTTCGATTTCAGGAGTCAACCTGTTCGATTTCAGCCTCAAATAACGAGTTTTAACACATTTTTCACGATAATCCGAGTTTCGGCGAATGCTGGTTTGTGGCACACCGGCACCCCCAAATGTCTTCCGTTGGTGCTCAAAATATGCGTGGCCGCTTTATCTGACCCGAGGAACTTTCTATGTGATTTCCTGAGAATTTTGTTCCGGGACCCCGGAATCCCGAAAAACCGTGTATCATACACTTCAATTTCAGCCGTTCGGAAGGTCGTATCGGACCCTGTTTCTTTTTCTCCCTATTTTTCAATCACGTTTCAGAGCTCATTTCAGGAATCAACCTGTTCGATTTCAGGAGTCAACCTGTTCGATTTCAACCTCAAATAACGAGCTTTAATACATTTTTCCCGATAATCCGAGTTTCGGCGAATGCTGGTTTGTGGCACACCGGCACCCCCAAATGTCTTCCTTTGGTGCTCAAAATTTGCGTGGCCGCTTTATCTGACCCGAGGAACTTTCTATGTGATTTCCTTAGAATTTTGTTCCGGGACCCCGGAATCCCGAAAAACCGTGTATTATACACTTCAATTTCAGCCGTTCGGAAGGTCGTACCGGACCCTGTTTCTTTTTCTCCCTGTTTTTCAATCACGCGTCCGAGCTCATTTCAGGAATCAACCTGTTCGATTTCAGGAGTCAACCTGTTCGATTTCAGCCTCAAATAACGAGCTTTAATACATTTTTCCCGATAATCCGAGTTTCGGCGAATGCTGGTTGTGGCACACCGGCACCGTCAAATGTCTTCCGTTGGTGCTCAAACTTTGCGTGGCCGCTTTTTCTGACCCGAGGAACTCTCTATGTGATTTCCGGAGAATTTTTTTCCGGGACCCCGGAATCCCGAAAAACCGTGTATTATACACTTCAATTTGAGCCGTTCGGAAGGTCGTACCGGACCCTGTTTCTTTTTCCACCTGTTTTTCAATCACACGTCCGAGCTCATTTCAGTAATCAACCTGTTCGATTTCAGGAATCAACCTGTTCGATTTCACCCTCAAATAACGAGGTTTAACACATTTTTCACGATAATCCGAGTTTCGGCGAATGCTGGTTTGTGGCACGTCGGCACCCCAAAATGTCTTCCGTTGGTGCTCAAAATTTGCGTGGCCGCTTTATCTGACCCGAGGAACTTTCTATGTGATTTCCGGAGAATTTTGTTCCCGGAATCCCGAAAAAACCGTGTATTATACACTTCAATTTCAAATTGTTCGGAAGGTCGTCGGACCACTTTTTTTTCTCCCTATTTTTCAATCACGTGTCCGAGCTCATTTCAGGAATCAACCTGTTCGATTTCAGGAATCAACCTGTTCGATTTCAGGAGTCAACCTGTTCGATTTCAGCCTCAAATAACGAGCTTTAACACATTTTTCCCGATAATCCGAGTTTCGGCGAATGCTGGTTTGTGGCAAACCGGCACCCCCAAATGTCTTCCGTCGGTGCTTAAAATTTGCGTGGCCGCTTTATCTGACCCGATGAACTTTCTATGTGATTTCTTGAGAATTTTGTTCCGGGACCCCGGAATCCCGAAAAACCGTGTATTACACTTCAATTTCAGCCGTTCGGAAGGCCGTACCGAACCCTGTTTCTTTTTCTCCCTGTTTTTTAATCACGCGTCCGAGCTCATTTCAGGAATCAACCTGTTCGATTTCAGGAATCAACCTGTTCGATTTCAGGAGTCAACCTGCTCGATTTCAGCCTCAAATAACGAGCTTAAATACATTTTTCACGATAATCCGAGTTTCGGCGAATGCTGGTTTGTGGCACACCGGCACCGTCAAATGTCTTCCGTTGGTGCTCAAACTTTGCGTGGCCGCTTTTTCTGACCCGAGGAAATTTCTATGTGATTTCCGAGAATTTTTTTCCGGGACCCCGGAATCCCGAAAAACCGTGTATTATACACTTCAATTTGAGCCGTTCGGAAGGTCGTACCGGACCCTGTTTCTTTTTCCACCTGTTTTTCAATCACACTTCCGAGCTCATTTCAGTAATAAACCTGTTCGATTTCAGGAATCAACCTGTTCGATTTCAGGAATCAACCTGTTCGATTTCACCCTCAAATAACGAGGTTTAACACATTTTTCACGATAATCCGAGTTTCGGCGAATGCTGGTTTGTGGCACGTCGGCACCCCAAAATGTCTTCCGTTGGTGCTCAAAATTTGCGTGGCCGCTTTATCTGACCCGAGGAACTTTCTATGTGATTTCCGGAGAATTTTGTTCAGGCACCCCGGAATCCCGAAAAACCGTGAATTATACACTTCAATTTCAGTCGTTCGGAAGGTCGTACCGGACCCTTTTTTTTTTCTCCCTATTTTTCAATCACTCGTCCGAACTCATTTCAGGAATCAACCTGTTCGATTCAGGAACCAACCTGTTCGATTTCAGCCTCAAATAACGAGCTTTAACACATTTTTCACGATAATTCGAGTTTCGGCGAATACTGGTTTGTGGCACACCGGCACCCCCAAATTTCTTTCCTTGCTGCTCAAACTTTGCGTGGCCGCTTTTATCTGACCCGAGGAACTTTCTACGTGATTTCCGAGAATTTTTTCCGGACACCGAATCCGTGAGAAACCGTGTATTATACACTTCAATTTCAGCCGTTCGGAGGGTCGTACCAGACCCTATTTCTTTTTCTCCCTGTTTTTCAATCACACGACCGAGCTCATTTCAGTAATCAACCTGTTCGATTTCTGAAATCAACCTGTTCGATTTCAGCCTAAAATAACGAGCTTTAACACATTTTTCACGATAATCCGAGTTTCGGCGAATGCTGGTTTGTCGCACATCGGCACCCCCAAATGTCTTCCTTTGGTGCTCAAAATTTGCGTGGCCGCTTTATCTGACCCGAGGAACTTTCTATGTGATTTCCTGAGAATTTTGTTCCGGGACCCCGGACTCTCGAAAAACCGTGTATTATACATTTCAATTTCAGCCGTTCGGAAGGTCGTACCGGACCCTGTTTCTTTTTCTCCCTGTTTTTCAATCACGCGTCAGAGCTCATTTCAGGAATCAGCCTGTTCGATTTCAGGAGTCAACCTTTTCGATTTCAGCCTCAAATAACGAGCTTTAATACATTTTTCCCAATAATCCGAGTTTCGGCGAATGCTGGTTTGTGGCACACCGGCACCGTCAAATGTCTTCCGTTGGTGCTCAAACTTTGGGTGGCCGCTTTTTCTGACCCGAGGAACTTTCTATGTGATTTCCGGAGAATTTTTTTCCGAGACCCCGGAATCCCGAAAAACCGTGTATTATACACTTATATTTTGAGCCGTTCGGAAGGTTGTACTGGACCCTGTTTCTTTTTCTTCCTGTTTTTCAATCACGCGTCGAGCTCATTTCAGAATCAACCTGTTCGATTTCGTGAGTCAACCTGTTCGATTTCAAATTTCAAATAACGAGTTTTAACACATTTTTCACGATAATCCGAGTTTCGGCGAATGCTGGTTTGTGGCAAACCGGCACCCCCAAATGTCTTCCGTCGGTGCTCAAAATTTGCGTGGCCGCTTTATCTGACCCGATGAACTTTTTATGTGATTTCACGAGAATTTTGTTCGGGACCCTAATCCCAAAACCGTGTATTATACACTTCAATTTCACCGTTCGGAAGGTCGTACTCGCACTCCTTTCTTTTTCTCCCTATTTTTCAATCACGCGTCGAGCTCGTTTCAGAATCAACCTGTTCGACTTCAGAGTCAACTGTTCGATTTCAGAAATCAAATAACGAGCTTTAACACATTTTTCACGATAATCAGAGTTTCGGCGAATGCTAGTTTGTGGCACACCGGCACCCCCAAATGACTTCCGTTGGTGCTCAAACTTTGCGTGGCCGCTTTTTCTGACCCGAGGAACTTATTATGTGATTTCCGGAGAATTTTTTTCCGGGACTCCGGAATCCCGAAAAACCGTGTATTATACACTTCAATTTCAGCCGTTCGGAAGGTCGTACCGGACCCTGTTTCTTTTTCTCCCTGTTTTTCAATCACACGTCCGAGCTCATTTCAGTAATCAACCTGTTCGATTTCAGCCAAAAATAACGAGTTTAACACATTTTTCACGATAATCCGAGTTTCGGCGAATGCTGGTTTGTGGCACACCAGCACCCCCAAATGTATTCCGTTGGTGCTCAAAATTTGCGTGGCCGCTTTATCTGACCCGAGGAACTTTCTATGTGATTTCTTGAGAATTTTGTTCCGGGACCCCGGAATCCCGAAAAACCGTGTATTATACACTTCAATTTCAGCCGTTCGGAAGGTCGTATCGGACCTTGTTTCTTTTTCTCCCTGTTTTTCAATCACGTTTCAGAGCTCATTTCAGGAATCAACCTGTTCGATTTCAGGAGTCAACCTGTTCGATTTCAGCCTCAAATAACGAGCTTTAATACATTTTTCCCGATAATCCGAGTTTCGGCGAATGCTGGTTTGTGGCACACCGGCACCCTCAAATGTCTTCCGTTGGTGCTCAAACTTTGCGTGACCACTTTTTCTGACCCGAGAAACTTTCTATGTGATTTCCGGAGAATTTTTTTCCGGGACCCCGGAATTCCAAAAAACCGTGTATTATACACTTCAATTTTGAGCCGTTCGGAAGGTCGTACCGGACCCTGTTTCTTTTTCTCCCTGTTTTTCAATCACGCGTCAGAGCTCATTTCAGGAATCAACCTGTTCGATTTCAGGAGTCAACCTGTTCGATTTCAGCCTCAAATAACGAGCTTTAATACATTTTTCCCGATAATCCGAGTTTCGGCGAATGCTGGTTTGTGGCACACCGGCACCGTCAAATGTCTTCCGTTGGTGCTCAAACTTTGCGTGGCCGCTTTTTATGACCCGAGGAACTTTCTATGTGATTTCCGGAGAATTTTTTTCCGGGACCCCGGAATCCCGAAAAACCGTGTATTATACACTTCAATTTGAGCCGTTCGGAAGGTCGTACCGGACCCTGTTTCTTTTTCCACCTGTTTTTCAATCACACGTCCGAGCTCATTTCAGTAATCAACCTGTTCGATTTCAGGAATCAACCTGTTCGATTTCACCCTCAAATAACGAGGTTTAACACATTTTTCACGATAATCCGAGTTTCGGCGAATGCTGGTTTGTGGCACGTCGGCACCCCAAAATGTCTTCCGTTGGTGCTCAAAATTTGCGTGGCCGCTTTATCTGACCCGAGGAACTTTCTATGTGATTTCCGGAGAATTTTGTTCGTGCACCCGGAATCCCGAAAACCGTGTATTATACACTTCAATTTAAGCCGTTCGGAAGGTCGTACCGGACCCTGTTTTTTTTTCTCCCTATTTTTCAATCACGTGTCCGAGCTCATTTCAGGAATCAACCTGTTCGATTTCAGGAATCAACTTGTTCGACTTCAGGAGTCAACCTGTTCGATTTCAGCCTCAAATAACGAGCTTTAACACATTTTTCACGATAATCAGAGTTTCGGCGAATGCTAGTTTGTGGCACACCGGAAACCCCAAATGACTTCCGTTGGTGCTCAAACTTTGCGTGGCCGCTTTTTCTGACCCGAGGAACTTATTATGTGATTTCCGGAGAATTTTTTTCCGGGACTCCGGAATCCCGAAAAACCGTGTATTATACACTTCAATTTCAAATGCTCGGAAGGTCGTGCGACCCTGTTTTTTTTCTCCGTATTTCAATCACACGTCCGAGCTCATTTCAAGAATCAACCTGTTCGATTTCAGCCAAAAATAACGAGTTTAACACATTTTTCACGATAATCCGAGTTTCGCGAATCTTTGGTTTGGCACACCAAAGACCCCAAATGTATTCCGTTGGTGCTCAAAATTTGCGTGGCCGCTTTATCTGACCCGAGGAACTTTCTATGTGATTTCTTGAGAATTTTGTTCCGGGACCCCGGAATCCCGAAAAACCGTGTATTATAAACTTCAATTTCAGCCGTTCGGAAGGTCGTATTGGACCTTGTTTCTTTTTCTCCCGTTTTTCAATCACGTTTGAGCTCATTTCAGAATCAACCTCGCTTCGATTTCAGAGTCAACCTGTTCGATTTCAACCTCAAATAACGAGCTTTAATACATTTTTCCCGATAATCCGAGTTTCGGCGAATCTTTGGTTTGTGGGCACACCGGCACCCTCAAATGTCTTCCGTTGGTGCTCAAACTTTGCGTGACCACTTTTTCTGACCCGAGAAACTTTCTATGTGATTTCCGAGAATTTTTTCCGGACCCCGAATTCCAAAACCGTGTATTATACACTTCAATTTTGAGCCGTTCGGAAGGTCGTGACGACCCCTTTTTTTTCTCCCGTTTTTCAATCACGCGTCAGAGCTCATTTCAGGAATCAACCTGTTCGATTTCAGGAGTCAACCTGTTCGATTTCAGCCTCAAATAACGAGCTTTAATACATTTTTCCCGATAATCCGAGTTTCGGCGAATGCTGGTTTGTGGCACACCGGCACCCTCAAATGTCTTCCGTTGGTGCTCAAACTTTGCGTGGCCGCTTTTTCTGACCCGAGGAACTTTCTATGTGATTTCCGGAGAATTTTTTTCCGGGACCCCTGAATCCCGAAAAACCGTGTATTATACAATTCAATTTGAGCCGTTCGGAAGGTCGTACCGGACCCTGTTTCTTTTTCCACCTGTTTTTCAATCACACGTCCGAGCGCATTTCAGTAATCAACCTGTTCGATTTCAGGAATCAACCTGTTCGATTTCACCCTCAAATAACGAGGTTTAACACATTTTTCACGATAATCCGAGTTTCGGCGAATGCTGGTTTGTGGCACGTCGGCACCCCAAAATGTCTTCCGTTGGTGCTCAAAATTTGCGTGGCCTCTTTATCTGACCCGAGGAACTTTCTATGTGATTTCCGGAGAATTTTGTTCAGGCACCCCGGAATCCCGAAAAACCGTGTATTATACACTTCAATTTAAGCCGTTCGGAAGGTCGTACCGGACCCTGTTTTTTTTTCTCCCTATTTTTCAATCACGTGTCCGAGCTCATTTCAGGAATCAACCTGTTCGATTTCAGGAATCAACCTGTTCGATTTCAGCAATCAACCTGTTCGATTTCAGCCTCAAATAACGAGCTTTAACACATTTTTCACGATAATTCGAGTTTCGGCGAATACTGGTTTGTTGCACACCGGCACCCCCAAATTTCTTTCCTTGCTGCTCAGACTTTGCGTGGCCGCTTTATCTGACCCGAGGAACTTTCTACGTGATTTCCGGAGAATTTTTTTCCGGGACACCGGAATCCAGAGAAACCGTGTATTATACATTTCAATTTTAGCCGTTCGGAAGGTCGTACCGGACCCTGTTTCTTTTTCTCCCTGTTTTTCAATCACACGTCCGAGCTCATTTCAGTAATCAACCTGTTCGATTTCAGCCAAAAATAACGAGTTTAACACATTTTTCACGATAATCCGAGTCTCGGCGAATGCTGGTTTGTGGCACACCAGCACCCCCAAATGTATTCCGTTGGTGCTCAAAATTTGCGTGGCCGCTTTATCTGACCCGAGGAACTTTCTATGTGATTTCTTGAGAATTTTGTTTCGGGACCCCGGAATCCCGAAAAACCGTGTATTATACACTTCAATTTCAGCCGTTCGGAAGGTCGTATCGGACCTTGTTTCTTTTTCTCCCTGTTTTTCAATCACGTTTCAGAGCTCATTTCAGGAATCAACCTGTTCGATTTCAGGAGTCAACCTGTTCGATTTCAGCCTCAAATAACGAGCTTTAATAAATTTTTCCCGATAATCCGAGTTTCGGCGAATGCTGGTTTGTGGCACACCGGCACCCCCAAATGTATTCCGTTGGTGCTCAAAATTTGCGTGGCCGCTTTATCTGACCCGAGGAACTTTCTATGTGATTTCCTGAGAATTTTGTTTCGGGACCCCGGAATCCCGAAAAACCGTGTATTATACACTTCAATTTCAGCCGTTCGGAAGGTCGTATCGGACCCTGTTTCTTTTTCTCCCTGTTTTTCAATCATGTTTCAGAGCTCATTTCAGGAATCAACCTGTTCGATTTCAGGAGTCAACCTGTTCGATTTCAGCCTCAAATAAAGAGCTTTAATACATTTTTCCCGATAATCCGAGTTTCGGCGAATGCTGGTTTCTGGCACACCGGCACACCCAAATGTCTTCCTTTGGTGCTCAAAATTTGCGTGGCCGCTTTATCTGACCCGAGGAACTTTCTATGTGATTTCCTGAGAATTTTGTTCCGGGACCCCGGAATCCCGAAAACCGTGTATTATACACTTCAATTTCAGCCGTTCGGAAGGTCGTATCGGACCCTGTTTCTTTTTCTCCCTGTTTTTCAATCACGTTTCAGAGCTCATTTCAGTAATCAACCTGTTCGATTTCAGGAATCAACCTGTTCGATTTCACCCTCAAATAACGAGGTTTAACACATTTTTCACGATAATCCGAGTTTCGCGAATCTTTGGTTTGTGGCACGTCGGCACCCCCAAATGTCTTCCGTTGGTGCTCAAAATTTGCGTGGCCGCTTTATCTGACCCGAGGAACTTTCTATGTGATTTCCGGAGAATTTTGTTCAGGCACCCCGGAATCCCGAAAAACCGTGTATTATACACTTCAATTTAAGCCGTTCGGAAGGTCGTACCGGATCCTGTTTTTTTTTCTCCCTATTTTTCAATCACGTGTACGAGCTCATTTCAGGAATCAACCTGTTCGATTTCAGGAATCAACCTGTTCGATTTCAAAAATCAACCCGTTTCGATTTCAAATCAAATAACGAGTTTTAACACATTTTTCACGATAATTCGAGTTTTGCTAATAATCTTGGTTTGTGGCACACCGCACCCCAAATTTCTTTCCTTGCTGCTCAAATTTTGCGTGGCCGCTTTATCTGACCCGAGGAACTTTCTACGTGATTTCCGGAGAATTTTTTTCCGGGACACCGGAATCCAGAGAAACCGTGTATTATACACTTCAATTTCAACCGTTCGGAGGGTCGTACCGGACCCTATTTCTTTTTCTCCCTGTTTTTCAATCACGCGACCGAGCTCATTTCAGTAATCAACCTGTTCGATTTCAGCCTAAAATAACGAGCTTTAACACATTTTTCACGATAATCCGAGTTTCGGCGAATGCTGGTTTGTGGCACATCGGCACCCCCAAATGTCTTCCGTTGGTGCTCAAAATTTGCGTGGCATCTTTATCTGACCCGAGGAACTTTCTATGTGATTTCCAGAGAATTTTGTTCCGGGACCCCGGATTCCCGAAAAACCGTGTATTATACACTTCAATTTCAGCCGTTCGGAAGGTCATACCGGACCCTGTTTTTTTTTTCTCCCTTTTTTTCAATCACACGTCCGAGCTCATTTCAGTAATCAACCTGTTCGATTTGAGGAATCAACCTGTTTGATTTCAGCCTAAAATAACGAGTTTTAACACATTTTTCACGATAATTCGAGTTTCGGCGAATGCTGGTTTGTGGCATACCGGCACCCCCAAATGTCTTCCTTTGGTGCTCAAAATTTGCGTGGCCGCTTTATCTGACCCGAGGAACTTTCTATGTGATTTCCTGAGAATTTTGTTCCGGGAACCCGAATCCCGAAAACCGTGTATTATACACTTCAATTTCAAATTGTTCGGAAGGTCGTGACTCGGACCCTGTTTTTTTCTCCTGTTTTTCAATCACGCGTCGAGCTCATTTCAGAATCAACCTGTTCGATTTCAGAGTCAACCTTTTCGATTTCAGCCTCAAATAACGAGCTTTAATACATTTTTCCCGATAATCCGAGTTTCGGCGAATGCTGGTTTGTGGCACACCGGCACCGTCAAATGTCTTCCGTTGGTGCTCAAACTTTGGGTGGCCGCTTTTTCTGACCCGAGGAACTTTCTATGTGATTTCCGGAGAATTTTTTTCCGAGACCCCGGAATCTCGAAAAACCGTGTATTATACACTTATATTTTGAGCCGTTCGGAAGGTTGTCGACCCTGTTTCTTTTTCTTCCGTTTTTCAATCACGCGTCGAGCTCATTTCAGAATCAACCTGTTCGATTTCAGAGTCAACCTTTCGATTTCAAATTAAAATAACGAGTTTTAACACATTTTTCACGATAATCCGAGTTTCGCGAATCTTTGGTTTGTGGCAAACCGGAACCCCCAAATGTCTTCCGTCGGTGCTCAAAATTTGTGTGGCCGCTTTATCTGACCCGATGAACTTTCTATGTGATTTCCCGAGAATTTTGTTCCGGGACCCCGGAATCCCGAAAAACCGTGTATTATACACTTCAATTTCTGCCGTTCGGAAGGTCGTATCGGACCGCTTTTTTTTTTCTCCTGTTTTTCAATCACGTTTGAGCTCATTTCAGAATCAACCTGTTCGATTTCAGAGTCAACCTGTTTCGATTTCACCTCAAATAAAGAGCTTTAATACATTTTTCCCGATAATCCGAGTTTCGCGAATCTTTGGTTTCTGGCACACCGGCACACCCAAATGTCTTCCTTTGGTGCTCAAAATTTGCGTGGCCGCTTTATCTGACCCGAGGAACTTTCTATGTGATTTCCTGAGAATTTTGTTCCGGGAACCCGAATCCCGAAAACCGTGTATTATACACTTCAATTTCAAAATGCTCGGAAGGTCGTATCGGACCTGTTTCTTTTTCTCCCTGTTTTTCAATCACGTTTCAGAGCTCATTTCAGTAATCAACCTGTTCGATTTCAGGAATCAACCTGTTCGATTTCACCCTCAAATAACGAGGTTTAACACATTTTTCACGATAATCCGAGTTTCGGCGAATGCTGGTTTGTGGCACGTCGGCACCCCAAAATGTCTTCCGTTGGTGCTCAAAATTTGCGTGGCCGCTTTATCTGACCCGAGGAACTTTCTATGTGATTTCCGGAGAATTTTGTTCAGGCACCCCGGAATCCCGAAAAACCGTGTATTATACACTTCAATTTAAGCCGTTCGGAAGGTCGTACCGGATCCTGTTTTTTTTTCTCCCTATTTTTCAATCACGTGTACGAGCTCATTTCAGAATCAACTGTTTCGATTTCAGAATCAACCCGTTCGATTTCAAGAATCAACCAACTTTGATTTCAAATTTCAAATAACGAGTTTTAACACATTTTTCACGATAATTCGAGTTTCGGCGAATACTGGTTTGTGGCACACCGGCACCCCCAAATTTCTTTCCTTGCTGCTCAAATTTTGCGTGGCCGCTTTATCTGACCCGAGGAACTTTCTACGTGATTTCCGGAGAATTTTTTTCCGGGACACCGGAATCCAGAGAAACCGTGTATTATACACTTCAATTTCAACCGTTCGGAGGGTCGTACCGGACCCTATTTCTTTTTCTCCCTGTTTTTCAATCACGCGACCGAGCTCATTTCAGTAATCAACCTGTTCGATTTCAGCCTAAAATAACGAGCTTTAACACATTTTTCACGATAATCCGAGTTTCGGCGAATGCTGGTTTGTGGCACATCGGCACCCCCAAATGTCTTCCGTTGGTGCTCAAAATTTGCGTGGCATCTTTATCTGACCCGAGGAACTTTCTATGTGATTTCCAGAGAATTTTGTTCCGGGACCCCGGATTCCCGAAAAACCGTGTATTATACACTTCAATTTCAAATGCTTCGGAAGGTCATACCGGACCCTGTTTTTTTTTTCTCCCTTTTTTTCAATCACACGTCCGAGCTCATTTCAGTAATCAACCTGTTCGATTTGAGGAATCAACCTGTTTGATTTCAGCCTAAAATAACGAGTTTTAACACATTTTTCACGATAATTCGAGTTTCGGCGAATGCTGGTTTGTGGCATACCGGCACCCCCAAATGTCTTCCTTTGGTGCTCAAAATTTGCGTGGCCGCTTTATCTGACCCGAGGAACTTTCTATGTGATTTCCTGAGAATTTTGTTCCGGGTCCCCGGAATCCCGAAAAACCGTGTATTATACACTTCAATTTCAGCCGTTCGGAAGGTCGTACCGGACCCTGTTTCTTTTTCTCCCTGTTTTTCAATCACGCGTCAGAGCTCATTTCAGGAATCAACCTGTTCGATTTCAGGAGTCAACCTTTTCGATTTCAGCCTCAAATAACGAGCTTTAATACATTTTTCCCGATAATCCGAGTTTCGGCGAATGCTGGTTTGTGGCACACCGGCACCGTCAAATGTCTTCCGTTGGTGCTCAAACTTTGGGTGGCCGCTTTTTCTGACCCGAGGAACTTTCTATGTGATTTCCGGAGAATTTTTTTCCGAGACCCCGGAATCTCGAAAAACCGTGTATTATACACTTATATTTTGAGCCGTTCGGAAGGTTGTACTGGACCCTGTTTCTTTTTCTTCCTGTTTTTCAATCACGCGTCAGAGCTCATTTCAGGAATCAACCTGTTCGATTTCAGGAGTCAACCTGTTCGATTTCAGCCTTAAATAACGAGTTTTAACACATTTTTCACGATAATCCGAGTTTCGGCGAATGCTGGTTTGTGGCAAACCGGAACCCCCAAATGTCTTCCGTCGGTGCTCAAAATTTGCGTGGCCGCTTTATCTGACCCGATGAACTTTCTATGTGATTTCCCGAGAATTTTGTTCCGGGACCCCGGAATCCCGAAAAACCGTGTATTATACACTTCAATTTCTGCCGTTCGGAAGGTCGTATCGGACCCTGTTTCTTTTTCTCCCTGTTTTTCAATCACGTTTCAGAGCTCATTTCAGGAATCAACCTGTTCGATTTCAGGAGTCAACCTGTTCGATTTCAGCCTCAAATAAAGAGCTTTAATACATTTTTCCCGATAATCCGAGTTTCGGCGAATCTTTGGTTTGGGCACACCGACACCCCAAATGTCTTCCTTTGGTGCTCAAAATTTGCGTGGCCGCTTTATCGACCCGAGGAACTTTCTATATGATTTCTGAGAATTTTGTTCCGGGACCTCGAATTCAAAACCGTGTATTATACACTTCAATTTCACCGTTCGGAAGGTCGTCTGACCCCCTGTTTTTTTCCTCCCTTTTTTCAATCACGCGTCGAGCTCATTTCAGGAATCAACCTGTTCGATTTCAGGAGTCAACCTGTTCGATTTCAGCCTCAAATAACGAGCTTAAATACATTTTTCCCGATAATCCAAGTTTCGGCGAATGCTGGTTTGTGGCACACCGGCACCGTCAAATGTCTTCCGTTGGTGCTCAAACTTTGCGTGGCCGCTTTTTCTGACCCGAGGAAATTTCTATGTGATTTCCGGAGAATTTTTTTCCGGGACCCCGGAATCTCGAAAAACCGTGTATTATACACTTCAATTTGAGCCGTTCGGAAGGTCGTACCGGACCCTGTTTTTTTTTCTCCCTATTTTTCAATCACGTGTCCGAGCTCATTTCAGGAATCAACCTGTTCGATTCAGGAATCAACCTATTCGATTTCAGGAATCAACCTGTTCGATTTCAGCCTCAAATAACGAGCTTTAACACATTTTTCACGATAATTCGAGTTTCGCGACTTCGTTTGGGCACACCGCACCCCCAAATGTCTTCCGTTGGTGCTCAAACTTTGCGTGGCCGCTTTATCGACCCGAGGAACTTTCTAAGTGATTTCCGGAGAATTTTGTTCGAGCACCCTTTAATCCCGAAAACCGTGTATTATACACTTCAATTTAAGCCGTTCGGAAGGTCGTACCGGACCCTGTTTTTTTTTCTCCCTATTTTTCAATCACGTGTCCGAGCTCATTTCAGGAATCAACCTGTTCGATTTCAGGAATCAACCTGTTCGATTTCAGGAATCAACCTGTTCGATTTCAGCAATCAACCTGTTCGATTTCAGCCTCAAATAACGAGCTTTAACACATTTTTCACGATAATTCGAGTTTCGGCGAATACTGGTTTGTGGCACACCGGCACCCCCAAATTTCTTTCCTTGCTGCTCAAACTTTGCGTGGCCGCTTTATCTGACCCGAGGAAGTTTCTACGTGATTTCCGGAAAAGTTTTTTCCGGGACACCGGAATCCAGAGAAACCGTGTATTATACACTTCAATTTCAACCGTTCGGAGGGTCGTACCGGACCCTATTTCTTTTTCTCCCTGTTTTTCAATCACGCGACCGAGCTCATTTCAGTAATCAATCTGTTCGATTTCTTAAATCAACCTGTTTGATTTGAGCCTAAAATAACGAGCTTTAACACATTTTTCACGATAATCCGAGTTTCGGCGAATGTTGGTTTGTGGCACATCGGCACCCCAAAATGTCTTCCGTTGGTGCTCAAACTTTGCGTGGCCGCTTTATCTGACCCGAGGAACTTTCTAAGTGATTTCCGGAGAATTTTGTTCAGGCACCCCGGAATCCCGAAAAACCGTGTATTATACACTTCAATTTAAGCCGTTCGGAAGGTCGTACCGGACCCTGTTTTTTTTTTCTCCCTATTTTTCAATCACGTGTCCGAGCTCATTTCAGGAATCAACCTGTTCGATTTCAGGAATCAACCTGTTCGATTTCAGGAATCAACCTGTTCGATTTCAGCAATCAACCTGTTCGATTTCAGCCTCAAATAACGAGCTTTAACACATTTTTCACGATAATTCGAGTTTCGGCGAATCTTGGTTTGGGCACACCGACCCCCAAATTTCTTTCCTTGCTGCTCAAACTTTGCGTGGCCGCTTTATCGACCCGAGGAACTTTCTACGTGATTTCCGAAAAGTTTTTTCCGGACACCGAATCCGAGAAACCGTGTATTATACACTTCAATTTCAACCGTTCGGAGGGTCGTACCGGACCCTATTTCTTTTTCTCCCTGTTTTTCAATCACGCGACCGAGCTCATTTCAGTAACCAAACTTTTCGATTTCAGGAATCAACCTGTTCGATTTCAGGAATCAACCTGTTCGATTTCAGCAATCAACCTGTTCGATTTCAGCCTCAAATAACGAGCTTTAACACATTTTTCACGATAATTCGAGTTTCGGCGAATGCTGGTTTGTGGCAAACCGGCACCCCCAAATGTCTTCCGTCGGTGCTCAAAATTTGCGTGGCCGCTTTATCTGACCCGATGAACTTTCTATGTGATTTCCTGAGAATTTTGTTCCGGGACCCCTAATCCCAAAACCCGTGTATTATACACTTCAATTTCACTGTTCGGAAGGTCGTATCGGACCCTGTTTCTTTTTCTCCCTGTTTTTCAATCACGTTTCAGAACTCATTTCAGGAATCAACCTGTTCGATTTCAGGAGTCAACCTGTTCGATTTCAGCCTCAAATAAAGAGCTTTAATACATTTTTCCCGATAATCCGAGTTTCGGCGAATGCTGGTTTGTGGCACACCGGCACCCCCAAATGTCTTCCTTTGGTGCTCAAAATTTGCGTGGCCGCTTTATCTCACCCGAGGAACTTTCTATATGATTTCCTGAGAATTTTGTTCCGGGACCCCGGAATCCCGAAAAACGTGTATTATACACTTCAATTTCAAAGTTCGGAAGGTCGTCACTCGACCTGTTTCTTTTTCTCCCTGTTTTTCAATCACGCGTTAGAGCTCATTTCAGGAATCAACCTGTTCGATTTCAGGAGTCAACCTGTTCGATTTCAGCCTCAAATAACGAGCTTAAATACATTTTTCCCGATAATCCGAGTTTCGGCGAATGCTGGTTTGTGGCACACCGGCACCGTCAAATGTCTTCCGTTGGTGCTCAAACTTTGCGTGGCCGCTTTTTCTGACCCGAGGAAATTTCTATGTGATTTCCGGAGAATTTTTTTCCGGGACCCCGGAATCCCGAAAAACCGTGTATTATACACTTCAATTTGAGCCGTTCGGAAGGTCGTACCGGACCCTGTTTCTTTTTCCACCTGTTTTTCAATCACACGTCCGAGCTCATTTCAGTAATAAACCTGTTCGATTTCAGGAATCAACCTGTTCGATTTCACCCTCAAATAACGAGGTTTAACACATTTTTCACGATAATCCGAGTTTCGGCGAATGCTGGTTTGTGGCACGTCGGCACCCCAAAATGTCTTCCGTTGGTGCTCAAAATTTGCGTGGCCGCTTTATCTGACCCGAGGAACTTTCTATGTGATTTCCGGAGAATTTTGTTCCGGGACCCCGGAATCCCGAAAAACCGTGTATTATACACTTCAATTTCAGCCGTTCGGAAGGTCGTATCGGACCTTGTTTCTTTTTCTCCCTGTTTTTCAATCACGCGTCAGAGCTCATTTCAGGAATCAACCTGTTCGATTTCAGGAGTCAACCTGTTCGATTTCAGCCTCAAATAACGAGTTTTAAAACATTTTTCACGATAATCCGAGTTTCGGCGAATGCTGGTTTGTGGCAAACCGGCACCCCCAAATGTCTTCCGTCGGTGCTCAAACTTTGCGTGGCAGCTTTTTCTGACCCGAGGAACTTATTATGTGATTTCCGGAGAATTTTTTTCTGGGACTCCGGAATCCCGAAAAACCGTGTATTATACACTTCAATTTCAGCCGTTCGGAAGGTCGTACCGGACCCTGTTTCTTTTTCTCCCTGTTTTTCAATCACACGTCCGAGCTCATTTCAGTAATCAACCTGTTCGATTTCAGCCAAAAATAACGAGTTTAACACATTTTTCACGATAATCCGAGTTTCGCGAATCTTTGGTTTGGCACACCAAAGACCCCAAATGTATTCCGTTGGTGCTCAAAATTTGCGTGGCCGCTTTAACTGACCCGAGGAACTTTCTATAAGATTTCTTGAGAATTTTGTTCCGGGACTCCGGAATCCCGAAAAACCGTGTATTATACACTTCAATTTCAGCCGTTCGGAAGGTCGTATCGGACCTTGTTTCTTTTTCTCCCGGTTTTTCAATCACGTTTGAGCTCATTTCAGAATCAACCTGTTCGATTTCAGAGTCAACTTTGTTCGATTTCAGCCTCAAATAACCAAATTTAATACATTTTTCCCGATAATCCGAGTTTCAACGAATGCTGGTTTGTGGCACACCGGCACCCTCAAATGTCTTCCGTTGGTGCTCAAACTTTGCGTGACAACTTTTTCTGACCCGAGAAACTTTCTATGTGATTTCCGAGAATTTTTTCCGGGACCCCTAATTCAAAACCGTGTATTATACACTTCAATTTTGAGCCGTTCGGAAGGTCGTCTCGACCCTGTTTCTTTTTCTCCCTGTTTTTCAATCACGCATCGAGCTCATTTCGAATCAACCTGTTCGATTTCGTGAGTCATCCTGTTCGATTTCAGCCTCAAATAACGAGCTTTAATACATTTTTCCCGATAATCCGAGTTTCGGCGAATGCTGGTTTGTGGCACACCGGCACCCCCAAATGTCTTCCGTTGGTGCTCAAACTTTGCGTGGTTGCTTTTTCTGACCCGAGGAACTTTCTATGTGATTTCCGGAGAATTTTTTTCCGGGACCCCGGAATCCCGAAAAACCGTGTATTATACACTTCAATTTCACCCGTTCGAAAGGTCGTACCGGACCCTGTTTCTTTTTCTCCCATGTTTTTCAATCACGCGTCCGAGCTCATTTCAGGAATCAACCTGTTCGATTTCAGCCTCAAATAACGAGCTTTAACACATTTTTCACGATAATTCGAGTTTCGGCGAATGCTGGTTTGTGGCACACCGGCACCCCCAAATATCTTCTGTTGGTGCTCAAACTTTTCGTGGCCGCTTTATCTGACCCGAGGAATTTTCTATGCGATTTCCGGAGAATTTTGTTCCGGGACCCCGGAATCCCGAAAAACCGTGTATTATACAATTCAATTTCAGCCGTTCGGAAGGTCGTACCGGACCCTATTTCTTTTTCTCCCTGTTTTTCAATCACGCGTCCGAGCTCATTTCAGGAATCAACCTGTTCGATTTCAGGAGTCAACCTGTTCGATTTCAGCCTCAAATAACGAGCTTTAATACATTTTTCCCGATAATCCGAGTTTCGGCGAATGCTGGTTTGTGGCACACCGGCACTCCCAAATGTCTTCCGTTGGTGCTCAAACTTTGTGTGGCCGCATTTTCTGACCCGAGGAACTTTCTATGTGATTTCCGGAGAATTTTTTTCCGGGACCCCGGAATCCCGAAAAACCGTGTATTATACACTTCAATTTCACCCGTTCGGAAGGTCGTACCGGACCCTGTTTCTTTTTCTCCCATGTTTTTCAATCACGCGTCTGAGCTCATTTCAGGAATCAACCTGTTTGATTTCAGGAGTCAACCTGTTCGATTTCAGCCTCAAATAACGAGTTTTAATACATTTTTCACGATAATCCGAGTTTCGGCGAATGCTGGTTTATGGCACACCGGCATCCCCAAATGTCTTCCGTTGGTGCTCAAAATTTGCGTGGCCGCTTTATCTGACCCGAGGAACTTTCTATGTGATTTCCTTAGAATTTTATTCCGGGACCCCGGAATCCCGAAAAACCGTGTATTATACAATTCAATTTCAGTCGTTCGGAAGTGATGCGGTCGTTTCTACACCAAAAATAAAATACCTAGATTACTGCTAACAGAAGTCAGCGGCAAGTAGGGTCGATCTCCACAGGGAGGCGGTGTACTATCTACTTGTTTAACTCAGTCTGCCGAATGTCACAGTGTGGGGGGGTTGAAAGTGATATTCTAAACTAAAGACTAAAGCAAGGGAAATAATTAAGAGAAATTAACAGCAAGAGAGAAGGGAGTATGCTAGGAGTCGGTCCACCGTGGCAGCTATCGGATCTTATACTATCGGGAATATTAAGGCGATTAGACTATTGATAAGAAGAGCTATGGTCGTCACCTTTCGGTCCTTAAACCGCCCTAGAGCGTAAACAGCTTAACTTTCGCCCTCACTGCAATACCCTATTGTATTTAAGCAAGCCTTCCCTTCCAATCTTTCGATCTAGGTCGGGGTTAACTAAATTTATGGTCTCCTGCATGCATTCATTCGACCGGATAACAGTTAAATTGCCTAATACAATTCCTATCGCAGAGCTAATCTATTTAATACAGTTAAAGCATGCTACCACGGCTTCCCTAATCCTAACATACTAGGGGAATTAGCTATGCATAATTAAAGGGGAAGCGAGAAATAAGGGAAGAACAATAAACATAAGTAGACAATAATTAAAGGAGAAAAGGGAAGGAAAGAATTACTGAATTAAGTCCGGGAATTAAGAGCAAAAGTGGCAGTGTTTAAAGAAGAAAAGTAACGTATGGTGATCCTTGGATGATTACAAATGACAACCCTTACTCCTATTTATAAGAAAATAGGAGTAGGATTAAACCTAATGACGGAATTAGAGCTAAAAAGCCCAACCCGTAGCAAAGTCCACTCGATCGAATGGATTAAACCACTCGATCGAGCAAACCCAGCCAGAAACTGCTCGATCGACTAATAATGTCCTCGATCGAGCAAATGCATAAAAGGAACTGGTCGATCGACTACATAGTCTACTCGATCGACTGATTATTGACTCCTAAACCACTCGATCGAGTAATAAATCACTCGATCAAGTGAAACTTGACTTCAGCAGCTCATCATTCTCGTTAGTTTGACTTTGACTTGTCCTTTTAGCTCCCGAGATAGCTTCACGCATCCCAAGACAGCAATATTTCCCGCTCCAAATTATCTCTTCCTCCAAATGCATGCAAAACGGATTTAAATGACTTGATTCCACTACTTTATGGCTCATTCCTGCGAATAAGACAAGAACTTCCAAAGTATGCAATTCGGGGCATTTCGTAGCATAAAACCACGATAAAAGCATAGAAATACGTGCATAAAATAGGCTAAAAAGACTATATAAAATGCACGTATCAGTAAGGTCGTCGACCGACCCTGTTTCTTTTTCTCCCTGTTTTTCAATCACGCGTCGAGCTCATTTCAGAATCAACCTGTTCGATTTCAGAGTCAACTGTTCGATTTCACCTCAAATAACGAGCTTTAACACATTTTTCACGATAATTCGAGTTTCGGCGAATCTTGGTTTGTGGCACCGCACCCCCAAATGTCTTCCGTTGGTGCTCAAACTTTGCGTGGCCGCTTTATCTGACCCGAGGAATTTTCTATGTGATTTCCGGAGAATTTTGTTCCGGGACCCCGGAATCCCGAAAAACCGTGTATTATACAATTCAATTTCAGCCGTTCGGAAGGTCGTACCGGACCCTATTTCTTTTTCTCCCTGTTTTTCAATCACGCGTCCGAGCTCATTTCAGGAATCAACCTGTTCGATTTCAGGAGTCAACCTGTTCGATTTCAGCCTCAAATAACGAGCTTTAATACATTTTTCCCGATAATCCGAGTTTCGGCGAATGCTGGTTTGTGGCACACCGGCACTCCCAAATGTCTTCCGTTGGTGCTCAAACTTTGTGTGGCCGCATTTTCTGACCCGAGGAACTTTCTATGTGATTTCCGGAGAATTTTTTTCCGGGACCCCGGAATCCCGATAAACCGTGTATTATACACTTCAATTTCACCCGTTCGGAAGGTCGTACCGGACCCTGTTTCTTTTTCTCCCATGTTTTTCAATCACGCGTCTGAGCTCATTTCAGGAATCAACCTGTTTGATTTCAGGAGTCAACCTGTTCGATTTCAGCCTCAAATAACGAGTTTTAATACATTTTTCACGATAATCCGAGTTTCGGCGAATGCTGGTTTATGGCACACCGGCATCCCCAAATGTCTTCCGTTGGTGCTCAAAATTTGCGTGGCCGCTTTATCTGACCCGAGGAACTTTCTATGTGATTTCTGAGAATTTTATTCCGGACCCCTAATCCCGAAAACCGTGTATTATACAATTCAATTTCAGTCGTTCGGAAGTGATGCGGTCGTTTCTACACCAAAAATAAAATACCTAGATTACTGCTAACAGAAGTCAGCGGCAAGTAGGGTCGATCTCCACAGGGAGGCGGTGTACTATCTACTTGTTTAACTCAGTCTGCCGAATGTCACAGTGTGGGGGGGTTGAAAGTGATATTCTAAACTAAAGACTAAAGCAAGGGAAATAATTAAGAGAAATTAACAGCAAGAGAGAAGGGAGTATGCTAGGAGTCGGTCCACCGTGGCAGCTATCGGATCTTATACTATCGGGAATATTAAGGCGATTAGACTATTGATAAGAAGAGCTATGGTCGTCACCTTTCGGTCCTTAAACCGCCCTAGAGCGTAAAAAAACTTAACTTTCGCCCTCACCGCAATACCCTATTGTATTTAAGCAAGTCTTCCCTTCCAATCTTTCGATCTAGGTCGGGGTTAACTAAATTTATGGTCTCCTGCATGCATTCATTCGACCGGATAACAGTTAAATTGCCTAATACAATTCCTATCGCAGAGCTAATCTATTTAATACAGTTAAAGCATGCTACCACGGCTTCCCTAATCCTAACATACTAGGGGAATTAGCTATGCATAATTAAAGGGGAAGCGAGAAATAAGGGAAGAACAATAAACATAAGTAGACAATAATTAAAGGAGAAAAGGGAAGGAAAGAATTACTGAATTAAGTCCGGGAATTAAGAGCAAAAGTGGCAGTGTTTAAAGAAGAAAAGTAACGTATGGTGATCCTTGGATGATTACAAATGACAACCCTTACTCCTATTTATAAGAAAATAGGAGTAGGATTAAACCTAATGACGGAATTAGAGCTAAAAAGCCCAACCCGTAGCAAAGTCCACTCGATCGAATGGATTAAACCACTCGATCGAGCAAACCCAGCCAGAAACTGCTCGATCGACTAATAATGTCCTCGATCGAGCAAATGCATAAAAGGAACTGGTCGATCGACTACATAGTCTACTCGATCGACTGATTATTGACTCCTAAACCACTCGATCGAGTAATAAATCACTCGATCAAGTGAAACTTGACTTCAGCAGCTCATCATTCTCGTTAGTTTGACTTTGACTTGTCCTTTTAGCTCCCGAGATAGCTTCACGCATCCCAAGACAGCAATATTTCCCGCTCCAAATTATCTCTTCCTCCAAATGCATGCAAAACGGACGGTAAATGACTTGATTCCACTACTTTATGGCTCATTCCTGCGAATAAGACAAGAACTTCCAAAGTATGCAATTCGGGGCATTTCGTAGCATAAAACCACGATAAAAGCATAGAAATACGTGCATAAAATAGGCTAAAAAGACTATATAAAATGCACGTATCAAATCTCCCCAAACCAAACCTTTACTCGTCCCCGAGTAAACCAAAATGCAACTAAAGGAACGGAAAAAGATAACTCAGAGCTAGCTACAAATGCCCACTTAAGCCAATTTAATGCAAGCAAACTAACACTTATAGCTAAGCAGTCAGATGCAAACGAGTTATAAGATGTTTATAAATAAAGCTGAACCGTCGACCTTGCAAGACCTTTAAAATCGGACTCTCACGGGTCACTCTTCTCTCATGAAGCAAAGGGTGAACATATATATGTAAGAGAGAAAAGAAGTATAGTCGCTCACCTAGACTACGACCCACATGAACATGCATGCAACTAATATGATAGACAATTCTAGTTACCGTACATACATTCCAACCAAACGAAGTCCTGTCACAGCCGAGGGCTTACAAAGATATGGTAAAGTGAGGCAGTGGGTAAGAAAAGGCAAAACATTTATGGGAATGTGGAGGTATAGGTGATCAAGCTAGTACCTAAAAAGAACCATATGACAACATCCAATTCTCAACTCAATTATGGAATAGGCACATGCCCTTCACTTGGCATAAAACTCACCAAACCGAACAAAACATACTCCTCATATGAAATAAGATAGAACATAGGAGTAGAAACCGTCAACCAAACAACGTCTTTTTTCTTTTCTTTCCTTTCTATTTCTTTCGGTTTCTTCTTTTTCATTCTTTTTTTTCATTTTTCTTTTTCTTCTTTTTTTTCGATTCTTTTTTCTTTCTTTTTCACGTTTTTTCAACTCCTTTTCTTCATAAATACCAACTCCAAAACAATAGATACAAGCCAAACTTGATACAATGAAATATATACCGCAAAACAACAATCTAAACTAGCTTGACAAGGCAGGCTAAATTTGGATGTAGCTAAAGGGTCAACTGGCAAATTTGGCTAATGTGGAGTTTATGGGTAAAAATGAAAGAAAGGGAATTTGTAAGCACCTCCCTGCATGTGACACCAACCACTAACCCGAATGTATGGCGGCAAAAAGCAATTGAATTTCATATATGTGCAAATTAATGATACATGTTATGCAAGGAGTAACTACTCACAATCCTACATGAAACTGGTCACAAATGACACCAGTTTATAAGGCTCTAATTCCTTAGAATTTATAAGTAGGTTGCCAAAATTTCAGGTCAAGTCTATTCGTTCAGCTAAATTTAACATTAACTCGTAGATATGCAATAAGACAAAGCTAAAAGACAATCAGTTTAATGCAAGGCTTAAGCAAACGACAAATATAGTGCAATTTCATCATTGAAATCTACCGTTCCGACTCAACCTATATGCTAAAATAAACATGAATTTTTTGAAATTTTCAACAATTTTTCCAATTTTTATTGAATTTTTTTTTTTTGTATTTTTATGAAATAAATAACAATGCAAACAGAAAATTAAACGTGATAACTGAAATGCAGATAAAACAATATGCAGACACAGATATGGATGCATAACCTCCCCAAACCAAACCGTACAATGCCCCCATTGTACCAAAACATGGAAAGGAAAATGCAAACTAAAGGAGGAAGAGAGTAAAAGCGGAAAACTTACAAGACGCGCGAATAAAGGGACCTCCCCAAACCGACCATGAAATGGGAGGTTGCTAAAGGTCCGGAAAACCGTCTCAGGAAGCTAATCCAAGTCAAAAGCGTGAAGGGGCGTCCAAAAACTGCTCGATCGACTGGAATAGTGGTCGATCGAGTGGTTCTCTATTTGCAGGTGGTCGATCGAGAAGGAGGTTTGCTCGATCGAATGGATTTGGCAGCAAAAGTGCTCGATCGAGTATAACAAGTACTCGATCGAGTGATTCTCAGCGTATTCCTGCAAAATGCAATGAAAAACAGCCCGCAGACTGACAAGACAAGCATACTGAGAAAGTTTTATGGTACGAAGACCATTTATTACAACTGAAATTAAACTAAAAAAGCAAAATAAAATCGCCGGGTTGCCTTCCGGGTAGCGCTAGCTTCAGACAGGTCCCAGCTCGACCTTCTTTTTCTTCGAGCCTCTCTAATTAAATACAATCAAAACAGCTCAAAGCGCGCAAAGAACTTTGTCAAATAGTGCGCATGTGCTACACAACAAAGATAAGTAGCACCAAAGTGGAATACAGAAATAGGAAATGAAATTATGTAAGCATTTAAGTCTAACAAATTTCCTATGTGAGCTCCTAAATTTATCCACAAAATAAAGGAGCGCGGAGCAATTGTCAATATATGGGGTCCCGATTCACAACAGGTTTTGAGATGATAAGGACGGTGAAAATTCTTTAAATTAATCGACCATATGAGAGGAGGTATAACTTTAAAAGAAACAGCGCGAGTCAAACGAGGCAAAATACTATTAGAACAAACCATAATAAAATTATCGTTTACTACCTCAGATCGGTCGCTCTCAATGACGGAATCATAGGTAAAAGAGCTTATTACCTCTTCCGTGCTAGGAGCAATTGCCGTCTCAATCGCTTCTTCATCAACCTCCTCGGTGGAATCCATCCCGTAAATCGCAGCTTCAAGTGTATCCGACTTACCGTGAATAGGGAGGTTTACCGTAACCTTCATCATCGTCAGACTCGTCATCCAAATCAAACCAAAACGACGAACCAAAGCTCCCAATGGCCATTTCGATCGATCGAGCGAGAATAATCACTCGATCGACCAACTTCCTCCCGCATCTCACTCGATCGAGTAACAACATCACTCGATCGAGAACTATCCTCCTACATGTCACTCGATCGAGAAGGGATATTACTCGATCGAGGATCGTTTTCTGAACTTCACTCGATCGACCATTATAAGTCACTCGATCGAGTGATTCTTCCTGCATAGAGCTGAAATCTTCACGTGGGGCAGTGAAATATGAAAGGAACTCGTCGTCCGAGTCATAGAAGTTATCCTCATCATTGGGCAACACGGTTTCCTCGGAGAAAAACCGCTCTCAAGAAGGTAAACCTCTTCTTCTTGCATCTCACCGCTAATCGAGCTATTTGTGACTCCGGTTCGGGATTCGAGCGTCCATATACCTATCACTCTCTTGCATTTGTGATACAAGCATTCTCATTAAATATATCGACTCACGATCTCTTCTCTCTCCATCTCACCGCTAATTGAGCAACTGGAGACTCGAGCTCATCAAATCGCGAGACATATTCTTGCACTTGGAATGCAAGTGCCTCCATCAAGAATTTCAGCTCCGCAAGGTCTTCTTCTTGTATATCGGGGGAATCTTGTTGCGGTGGCCATTGATAGGGCGGATGTGGCGGCACAACTACAGCTGCATTGTGCTCGGCAGAACCACATCTCCCGCAGCGGATCACCGGCTGTTCCATATAATGGGACATCGGTGATGGGTCAAAGGTACTCAAGCCTTCTCTTTGATCGTCTTTCACCTAGAACTGTCTAGGTAGTACTGTAAGGCCTATCAAAACAAAGACTAAACAAAAGATTAAAACGGCCTCGGGAAAAATCCCCGAGGCTAAGAACAGATAAAAATTAAACAAATAAATAAATAGATTGCCTCCCGAACGGCGCCAAAATTTGATGCGGTCGTTTCTACACCAAAAATAAAATACCTAGATTACTGCTAACAGAAGTCAGCGGCAAGTAGGGTCGATCTCCACAGGGAGGCGGTGTACTATCTACTTGTTTAACTCAGTCTGCCGAATGTCACAGTGTGGGGGGGTTGAAAGTGATATTCTAAACTAAAGACTAAAGCAAGGGAAATAATTAAGAGAAATTAACAGCAAGAGAGAAGGGAGTATGCTAGGAGTCGGTCCACCGTGGCAGCTATCGGATCTTATACTATCGGGAATATTAAGGCGATTAGACTATTGATAAGAAGAGCTATGGTCGTCACCTTTCGGTCCTTAAACCGCCCTAGAGCGTAAACAGCTTAACTTTCGCCCTCACTGCAATACCCTATTGTATTTAAGCAAGCCTTCCCTTCCAATCTTTCGATCTAGGTCGGGGTTAACTAAATTTATGGTCTCCTGCATGCATTCATTCGACCGGATAACAGTTAAATTGCCTAATACAATTCCTATCGCAGAGCTAATCTATTTAATACAGTTAAAGCATGCTACCACGGCTTCCCTAATCCTAACATACTAGGGGAATTAGCTATGCATAATTAAAGGGGAAGCGAGAAATAAGGGAAGAACAATAAACATAAGTAGACAATAATTAAAGGAGAAAAGGGAAGGAAAGAATTACTGAATTAAGTCCGGGAATTAAGAGCAAAAGTGGCAGTGTTTAAAGAAGAAAAGTAACGTATGGTGATCCTTGGATGATTACAAATGACAACCCTTACTCCTATTTATAAGAAAATAGGAGTAGGATTAAACCTAATGACGGAATTAGAGCTAAAAAGCCCAACCCGTAGCAAAGTCCACTCGATCGAATGGATTAAACCACTCGATCGAGCAAACCCAGCCAGAAACTGCTCGATCGACTAATAATGTCCTCGATCGAGCAAATGCATAAAAGGAACTGGTCGATCGACTACATAGTCTACTCGATCGACTGATTATTGACTCCTAAACCACTCGATCGAGTAATAAATCACTCGATCAAGTGAAACTTGACTTCAATGACTCATCATTCTCGTTAGTTTGACTTTGACTTGTCCTTTTAGCTCCCGAGATAGCTTCACGCATCCCAAGACAGCAATATTTCCCGCTCCAAATTATCTCTTCCTCCAAATGCATGCAAAACGGACGGTAAATGACTTGATTCCACTACTTTATGGCTCATTCCTGCGAATAAGACAAGAACTTCCAAAGTATGCAATTCGGGGCATTTCGTAGCATAAAACCACGATAAAAGCATAGAAATACGTGCATAAAATAGGCTAAAAAGACTATATAAAATGCACGTATCAGGAAGGTCGTACCGGACCCTGTTTCTTTTTCTCCCTGTTTTTCAATCACGCGTCAGAGCTCATTTCAGGAATCAACCTGTTCGATTTCAGGAGTCAACCTGTTCGATTTCAGCCTCAAATAACGAGCTTTAACACATTTTCCACGATAATTCGAGTTTCGGCGAATGCTGGTTTGTGGCACGTCGGCACCCCCAAATATCTTCTGTTGGTGCTCAAACTTTGTGTGGCCGCTTTATCTGACCCGAGGAACTTTCGATGTGATTTCCGGAGAATTTTGTTCAGGCACCCCGGAATCCCGAAAAACCGTGTATTATACACTTCAATTTCAGCCGTTCGGAAGGTCGTACCGGACCCTGCTTTTTTTTCTCCCTATTTTTCAATCACGCGTCCGAGCTCATTTCAGGAATCAACCTGTTCGATTTCAGGAGTCAACCTGTTCGATTTTAGCCTCAAATAACGAGCTTTAATACATATTTCCCGATAATCCGAGTTTCGGCGAATGCTGGTTTGTGGCACACCGGCACCCTCAAATGTCTTCCGTTGGTGCTCAAACTTTGCGTGCCCGCTTTTTCTGACTCGAGAAACTTTCTATGTGATTTCCGGAGAATTTTTTTCCGGGACCCCGGAATCCTAAAAAACCGTGTATTATATACACTTCAATTTTGAGCCGTTCGGAAGGTCGTACCGGACCCTGTTTCTTTTTCTCCCTGTTTTTCAATCACGCGTCGAGCTCATTTCAGAATCAACCCGTTCGATTTCAGAGTCAACTTTGTTCGATTTCGACCTCAAATAACGAGCTTTAACACATTTTTCACGATAATCCGAGTTTCGGCGAATTTTGGTTTGTGGCACACCGGCACCCCCAAATGTCTTCCGTTGGTGCTCAAACTTTGCGTGGCCTCTTTTTCGACCCGAGGAACTTTCTATGTGATTTCCGAGAATTTTTTCCTGACCCTGACTCAAAAAACCGTGTATTATACACTTCAATTTCAGCCGTTCGGAAGGTCGTTCCGGACCCTGTTTCTTTTTCTCCCTGTTTTTCAATCACGCGTCCGAGCTCATTTCAGGAATCAACCTGTTCGATTTCACCTCAAATAACGAGCTTTAACACATTTTTCACGATAATTCGAGTTTCGGCGAATGCTGGTTTGTGGCACACCGGCACCCTCAAATGTCTTCCGTTGGTGCTCAAACTTTGCGTGACCGCTTTTTCTGACCCGAGAAACTTTCTATGTGATTTCCGGAGAATTTTTTCCGGGACCCCGAATCCCAAAAACCGTGTATTATATACACTTCAATTTTGAGCCGTTCGGAAGGTCGTCTGGGACCTGTTTCTTTTTCTACCTTTTTTCAATCACGCGTCGAGCTCATTTCATAATCAACCTGTTCGATTTCGAGAGTCAACTTTGTTCGATTTCAGCCTCAAATAACGAGCTTTAATACATTTTTCCCGATAATCCGAGTTTCGGCGAATGCTGGTTTGTGGCACACCGGCACTCCCAAATGTCTTCCGTTGGTGCTCAAAATTTGCGTGGCCGCTGTATCTGACCCGAGGAATTTTTTGTGATTTCCGGAGAATTTTGTTCCGGGACCCCGGAATCCCGAAAAACCGTGTATTATACAATTCAATTTCAGCCGTTCGGAAGGTCGTACCGGACCCTATTTCTTTTTCTCCCTGTTTTTCAATCACGCGTCCGAGCTCATTTTAGGAATCAACCTGTTCGATTTCAGAGGCAACCTGTTCGATTTCAGCCTCAAATAACGAGTTTTAATACATTTTTCACGATAATCCGAGTTTCGGCGAATGCTGGTTTGTGGCACACCGGCACCCCCAAATGTCTTCCGTTGGTGCTCAAAATTTGCGTGGCCGCTTTATCTGACCCGAGGAACTTTCTATGTGATTTCCTGAGAATTTTGTTCCGGGACCCCGGAATCCCGAAAAACCGTGTATTATACACTTCAATTTCAGCTTTTCGGAAGGTCGTATCGGACCCTTTTTCTTTTTCTCCCTGTTTTTCAATCACGTTCAGAGCTCATTTCAGGAATCAACCTGTTCGGTTTAAGGAGTCAACCTGTTCGATTTCAGCCTCAAATAACGAGCTTTAATACATTTTTCCCGATAATCCGAGTTTCGGCGAATGCTGGTTTGTGGCACACCGGCACCCCCAAATGTCTTCCATTGGGCTCAAACTTTGCGTGGCCGCTTTTTCTGACCCGAGGAACTTTCTATGTGATTTCCGGAGAATTTTTTTCCGGGACCCGACTCAAAACCGTGTATTATACACTTCAATTTCACCCGTTCGGAAGGTCGTACCGGACCCTGTTTCTTTTTCTCCCATGTTTTTCAATCACGCGTCCGAGCTCATTTCAGGAATCAACCTGTTCGATTTCAGCCTCAAATAACGAGCTTTAACACATTTTTCACGATAATTCGAGTTTCGGTGAATGCTGTTTTGTGGCACACCGGCACCCCCAAATGTCTTCCGTTGGTGCTCAAACTTTGTGTGGCCGCTTTTTCTGACCCGAGGAACTTTCTATGTGATTTCCGGAGAATTTTTTTCCGGGACCCCGGAATTCCGAAAAACCGTGTATTATACACTTCAATTTCACCCGTTCGGAAGGTCGTACCGGACCCTGTTTCTTTTTCTCCCATGTTTTTCAATCACGTGTCCGAGCTCATTTCAGGAATCAACCTGTTCGATTTCAGCCTCAAATAACGAGCTTTAACACATTTTTCACGATAATTCGAGTTTCGGCGAATGCTGGTTTGTGGCACACCGGCACCCTCAAATGTCTTCCGTTGGTGCTCAAACTTTGCGTGACCGCTTTTTCTGTCCCGAGAATCTTTCTATGTGATTTCCGGAGAATTTTTTTCCGGGACCCCGGAATCCCAAAAAACCGTGTATTATATACACTTCAATTTTGAGCCGTTCAGAAGGTCGTACCGGACCCTGTTTCTTTTTCTACCTGTTTTTCAATCACACGTCAGAGCTCATTTCAGGAATAAACCTGTTCGATTTCAGG
>NW_027413165.1:295724-418107 GCF_048544455.1 Silene latifolia | reverse complement strand
ATTGGTTTATTAAATTCCCTAGCTTGAGTTCAAATAACTCTATTTGACTTTATAATCGTTCTATCTTATCTCAAATAAGATGTGATATTTAGTCATAAAACCGTAAGAGGGAATCAAATTCATGGCTTATGAACTCATTACAATTATCCAATCGTTGTAATTTTTTTATGATTAATTTGAGTCAAATCAATTTATGTTGTTGATGTAAAAAGTGTATAATGACAAGTTTTTAGAACAAAGAAAATTCCATAAACCGAATGACTTTGGTTGAAAGCCAAGCCATTAAAATTCATTCAACCATTGTTTGCAAAATGGAAATAAAACAAACTTCCATGCCCAACATGGAAATCAAAAGAAGTTCTAAAACAATAAACCAAAATACAATAATACTAAGAAGACATTACAAAATAAAAGCCAAGCTTCGATAGGTCTTCTACTATGGGCAGCTACCCTAGCATCCCTTTGTTGAAGATCTTCTTCAAGCTTGCTTCTCCTTGCCTTTGTCTTTGCTCACATGCCCTAAATTATAATAAGGGGGGGGGGGGTGAGAATCACAACTTGTATCTAAATACCAAAGTTGGGATTTATATCAATAACACAATAGATTAGAGAATTTATTACCTACTGGAGTCACACGTCCAGCTTTAACATCTCCTAGATACTTCGGGCAATTACGTTTCCAATGGCTCGTACCACAACAATAGTGGCACTTATCCTCGGAAGAAGCACCCTTTTTGGGCTTGGGAGAGCTATTCCCAATAGCGTTCCCTTTGCCCTTGTTGGGAGTGTGTTTCTTACCCTTTCTAGCGCTTTTCTTGAATTTTCCTTTGCTCTTATTATTAATATTGAGCACATCCTTGGTCGTACTCACATTGAGACCCATGTCTCTCTCGACTTGCACAAGCAAGTTGTGCAATTCATGGAGAGAGGTTTTCATGTTTTGCATATTATAGTTTACCCTAAACTGAACATATGCTTTGATGCGATTCAAGGAATGGAGAACTCGGTCAATAACGAGTTGTTCGGGAATTCCAACCCCTTGTATTTTGAGCGTCTCAACATCCTCAATCAATTTGAGCACATGAGGGCTAACCTTTTGGCCCTCTTTCTTGTTGAGCTCAAAGAATGCGGAGGGCGCCTCATATTGGATGATCTTAGGAGCTTGTGAAAACATGGTCACAAGTTTGGTGTAGATCTCATAAGCGGTGCCTATCTTAATAACATTCCTTTGGAGATCGGCTTCCATAGAGAAGATCAAGACATTCTTGATCGCGGCCGATTCTTTTAGGTAAGCCTCATAGGCCTCCCTAACCGCGGCGGATGACCTAGTAGTAGGTGTGGCGGGAGCGGCTTCGGTAAGGTAACGAAGCTTGTCGTCACCTTCCGCGGCCAAGCGGAGTTGCGTATCCCAATCAACAAAGTTAGTCCCATTCTTTTCAAGTTTACATCGATCCATAAAGGATCGGAGCCAAGAAGCATTAGTGAGTGGTGGAGCGGTTCCACTTGTGGAAGAGGATGAAATCGGAGTTGTCATTGCAAATTAATCGAATTGACTACAAAAAGGAAATGAAGGAAACAATTAACATTTATCATTTTATTTGTAAACATATTTAACAAGGTTTTTAAAATTATTCATTTATATAATGACCTCGCACCTAAATTATATAAATGATTCCGAGATATCTTTATACAAATATTGGCACAGGAAACCGATACATCCCATACTTGCATAAATTTGGTGAATTAACTCTTTAATTGATTCTACTATAGAATTCTCGGTCGATGTATTTCATAAATTCTATCTCTAGCCTCGAAACAAAAGACTAGTCTTTATATCCCGTTGAGTCCAACCAAATTCCGCGTGTAATAACGTTTTATTACCCCACTTACCCAATGATAAATGAAAGTACCCCGGGGAACCGAATCTACCCCAAATGTCAAAGGGATTCATGAGTCCTACTATTTGGTAAGGCTAATCTCAATTTTAAATATGTGAGAGGTCTTGTCGATTTATTATCTATCATCTTTAGGTGAACTAAGTCGATGAATACTTGATAATTATAATTGACAATAGTCGATAAGACGATAAAATATGCATGTGAAGTTATGGCGATTTGGCAATGCATGCAAACATATAAAGCAAGCAAATAAAGAAAAAAGAATGTCCTAGTATAACCTTTCCTAAAATAGAAAATCTTATATTCTATTACATATTCGAAAACCAACTCTTTTGGTCCCTTGAATCTTCACGTGACACACTTCCCAAGGATAGACACCGTCTTGATCGGAACTCCTCTCCAAATGGCACCGTCTTTAGGAAACTCCGGAATTACAAATAATTAAATAATAAAAATGTACATAGTACTTCCTATTATACATTTGTAAAATAAAATCTAATAATATAAAATAAAAGTGATACGAGATCACAATAAATTACAACCAAATCAATATTCCTTTACATTACGGGTAATATCGATTAAAACTAAGGCCATACTAAGATAAAATTACATAATTCAAAATTATATAAAATAAATATGAAATTCATCAATGGAAAAATGCAGCATTATTATATGTATCTAACATGCCAAATTATATGCCAAATCGCCCTATTTAAACTCATATCTTAAATATAATTCGGTTTTATGGATATTCGCAATTTTAACTTATTAAAATTACACAATAATACTAAAATCAAATTTTAGTCCAAGTTAATTATCCTAACCTTTTAGGACTCAAAAATTAGTCATTACTCAATTTTTGACAATAATTCAATTTGATATAGCATTTATGCTCATTATAGACCTTAAAAATCATAACTTTTTATGAAATAAATCCAAATTTAATTACAATAATTTTAAAATTTGAATTTTAAATTTTTGAACATTCTGGAAAAATTCCATGATACTCATAATGTTAAAAATCAAGGTTAAATTTTTTCGAATTTATTTCGAGACAAATATAGTTGCTATTTATCGGTTTTATCAAATAAAACATCTAAAGCATATGAAAATTAATCTAATCAATGTTCCGACATTAGATATGATATGTGGGATAATAATGCAACCTAGAATAATTTTCTTATGCCATGTATTTCATTTTAGCTATTTTTGCTAAAATAGTCACCATTTATGTCATTTTTACACTAAAAAATTCATCAATCATGCAAAATGAATCAAGTTCATCTAAAATTTTACAACCAGTGATTAAAATGTTCATATGACAACATATTAAAATTTCATGACATGTTTCGAAGTTTAACTAATTTTAACCATTTTACCTCCATTTATGTTATTTTTATCTCATAAAAATTATAAATCATGCAAAATAAATCAAATTTATACGAAATTTTACATACAATAAGTAAAATATTCATGTGAGGTCATATAAAAATTTCAAGGTCAGAAACAAATTCTAACTATTTTTAGCATTTTAAATACCATTTTATACATTAAAATGTAATAAAACACTAAAAATCATTAAATTGAGCCAAAAATTACCATAAATCATCAAAATGACTTAAATTTATTTTAGACTAGAATATATAATATTCAAAAAAATTTGTGACTTTATAATATAAATTACAAAATCTCTAGTTTTATATGTTATACTTTTAACTCGGAAAAACAATAAACCGATTATGCATGCAACAACCTAAGCTCATGATACCACTTGAAAGGATTCTTTAACCCTCTAATTAAAAAATTTAATAATTTATCTCAATTAATCATAGATTTAGATGTTGATCTTATGCATGCATAACATAATATAAATAAAAAAGTAAGAACAAAGTTCCTTACATTGATGAAATCGGTTTTTAGGGCACAAGTAAGAACACCTTTCTATACTTGATCTTGAGCTCAAAGTAAATGGATGATCCCCTTTGTCTCAATAGTGTGAGAACCTCCTTTCAATTGCACCAAGACTACCCCTTAAAACTACTAATTAATTAACTAGATTATCTTAGTAGTTAACCTTAAAATTTGTTCTAATATTATTTCTATTACTACTATAGTAATCTATAAATTAGATCTTTGAACAAATATTTTCTAAAAACTTGTTTTTAGAGAGATGAGAGAAAAATAGTTGTAAAACCACCACAAAAACATAAGAATGAATAAGGGAGAATAAGAATAATTCTTATTATGGTAGTGGGGGGAAAAACCGGTGGCATGGAGAGGATGAGAGAGCCAATGCATGTCTCTTTACCTTTTTAGAGTTTTCTTCTCAAAGAGTATTAGAGTGTAATATAGGTTCTAATAGCAATCATTATGTTTTCCACTATTAAAACAATTTAACCATTCACCCTAATCTCTTCTAAAAAACCGGTGCCCCTTTATAAAATGGAATCCTTTTTTTTTTTGTCAATTGTCATTTTGTCATATAATGTGTGACATGTGACATGTAACATGTTATTAATAATATTAATGCATAATATCATTACATATATCAATTCAATTATATACTACAATTGACTAGTGATTCACAATCACAAGTAAATAAAATGGTTCGTGTTAATATAATCTACAACATATTGCAATTATAATTAATTGTTCATTCTTAATTTAATTGTTTCATAAACAAAGTTTTAGTAATATATAACATTTTATTTACTAAAACGAATCTCATTTAATCGAATTACAATAAGATTTATATTCTCACTGACATATGTAAATTGTTCAATTTTTAAGGAATTAATTAATCCGTATCAGCATACAATTAATTAATTTATCTATTAAAGGAATCATCTTTTAGGTGTGACCTTAAGGGATCAACTGATCACCACCGTCAAACGACAGTAATGTCAAGCTCTAGTCAGCCAATCATTAACGATTAATGTTGATCAGTTGACGTATAAATATGAATCATCCCTTCATGTATTCTTATCATGAGTTTTAATAATGTGATCACACTATTGTCGAGGACACATACTCCAACAATATCCCACTTGTCTGAGACAAGTGTGCATCACCAATTCTCTTGTCCTATTACTATCTCCCACTCAATGCAAGGTGTCTTGCAGGTCGTCCTTGCAAGTGATCATATCAAGAGTGGTTTCCTCGATCTGGAGAGTAACTGTCTGACCGGAATTATCTACCGTAGATACCTTCCGAGTGTGGCCACGCATTTTCAGTTCACTACTCCTCGAGTGGCCCTGAGATCTTTAAATAACCCTGACAAGGGGATGGACAATTCCTATCGCACTATTCCCTTTATTTAGCCACAACTCATCATAACCCAAAAGATGCCCATTTGACCTCATTTACGAAAGTCGTAGAGCATAATTTAAAGTCACTCAGAAATTGTGCCAACTTGGGCGAACAGTCTCTAGTCAAAGAATTGACTCAAAAGAATACTATAGTAGCTCTTGCCACGACAAGGCAATATGAATTACCATAACTCTATAAGCGGTCACTGCCCGACAGAGTGTCTCTTACAGTCTGCCTATGTGATCGACTAGTCATTTCTTATGACCTTATGGCACTTGAACTTGCCATCAATCAACTCACACTCTAGTCACTTAGAGACATCACCTCATATGAGTGACCAGGGGCAATTACTATGTTAATCCAGTTCACTTTAATAGGGTTAAATGTTGTCTCAACAACCTATTTGGATATAAGAAAGTAATAGATAAGTTTAAGAAACTCAAACAATAAATGTGATTATCACATATGAATAGTTAATACCATATTACTACTTCATATATTATAATCTAACGTGTATATTTTACACTTATCAAGGTGCAATAAAAGCTTGGTTAGTGGATATACCATGTATCCATTTGGTCCAACTTTATGAATTGCTATTTTCTTTTATTCAATGTCATTTCTAATGTCATGAACTTTTCTAAGTACATGTCTAGACTTCTTCATAGACTTGGTCTCTTTAACTTGAAAGATGCTCCCACTGTCATCATATAACTTGTGATAAAATACTTGGTGGAAGGGTTTACCTATAGTCCCTTTATGAACCACCTTATCACAATGTACTCAGACTCCATTTGTAGAATTTGCAATGGTTGATTCTAAAATATTTTTCTAGTCACTTACTCCTGAGTCAATAAAATTAGCCTAGGATTTCGATAAATCCTTATAGGTTTGGAAATTAGAGTTTGTGTAACTCTTCAACACACAACTTAGTATGTTATCCAAATACAAGAACGGATCCTCATTCCTTCTCAGGAATTTATAATGGATGTTCTTGAAGGCTTTCAAATGACTTTTATATGAAATAACTTGTCATTGACTCATTATGCTCTAAGCATATGATTCATCATGGCATGTGCATATATTGGCATACATGATCGTTCTAATGGTAGAAACATTAGCAATCGATTCCATGTGATCAACAACTCATGGGGTTCAGTGAATGACTGTGACTCTCTCATAGTAATTCCACTTTCATCAAAATGAATAGCCCCCTCAACCTATGTTGATATTAAACAGATAAATAATCTTATCATCATAAGATACTTATCCCAGTGCCAATTTAAATTTCCCTATATCATAATAGATTTGGAATTTTAGAATGCATCATGTTTTCTCTCATTGAGAATTGAAAACAAAAACACTTCTTCATTGATTGTAGTGTTAGCATGTCATCCTCAATGACATTAATATGAAAGACAATTTCTCCCACTGATCTTCATGTCCAAACATGACAATATTGACTCCCACTTAAATCCATGTATACTTATGGCTTCTCGATAACTCAAGTGAAACCATTTTCTTATCACATAATTGAAATGATCATTGCAATTTTAAGTGTTAATTAAAACCTCGTGCTTATGTCACACATACACTCTTTTCTAAATACCTATTTAGAAATTGGTCTTAACTTGCTTATACACACTATGAGGTGTAGCAATGATGATATGGATCTTAGCTTGGTTACATTTTAACTTAGCTTTCTAGACAACATTAGTGTCTATCCATCCAACTCTTATGCATAGACTTCACATTGGTTCATTAGGCTCTTATGTAAATTGAATTGAAATTACTTGATTCAACCACTTCATTATCCTTTTGAAAAACACTTTCTTTTGGTCTCCTCACTAGTCTCGAGTTTGACCTAAGAAGCTTTCTTTTGGTCTCCTTACTAGCCTTGAGTTTGACCTAATAAGCTTTATTTTGGTCTCCTCACTAGCCTTGAGTTTGACCTAATAAGCTTTCTTTTGGTCTCCTCACTAGTCTTTAGTTTGTTTCTAATTTTCTCCCACTCTATCTTTTGAAAAATACATCTATTTTTCTCGAAAGATAGCTATATAAGCAACAAACAATTTGATACTTAAACTTGTGAATGAAGAAAATATCGCACATTATGACCTTAATAGATGACCCTCTTGTAATGACATTGTAATATAGTAGTAAGATAGACGAACCTTTATTAGATAAAGGATTGGATTCATATCCATGTCTTATACAATTTTAGGGTCTTAAGCCCTCCCATAGCTCGTATGGAGTCTTATAAGTGGTTACAAGTCGTGGTTATGAGTGACATTTTCAATTGTTTTATTAAATTCCCTAGCTTGAGTTCAAATAACTCTATTTGACTTTACAATCGTTCTATCTTATCTCAAATAAGATGTGATATTTAGTCATAAAACCGTAAGAGGGAATCAAATTCATGGCTTATGAACTCATTACAATTATCAAATCGTTGTAATTCTTTTATGATTAATTTGAGTCAAATCAATTTATGTTGTTGATGTAAAAAGTTTATAATGACAAGTTTTTAGAACAAAGAAAATTCCATAAACCGAATGACTTGGGTTGAAAGCCAAGCCATTAAAATTCATACAACCATTGTTTGCAAAATGGAAATAAAACAAACTTCCATGCCCAACATGGAAATCAAAAGAAGTTCTAAAACAATAAGCCAAAATACAATAATACTAAGAAGACATTACAAAATAAAAGCCAAGCTTCGATAGGTCTTCTACTATGGGCAGCTACCCTAGCATCCCTTTGTTGAAGATCTTCTTCAAGCTTGCTTCTCCTTGCCTTTGTTTTTGCTCACATGCCCTAAATTATAATAAAGGGGGTGAGAATCACAACTTGTATCTAAATACCAAAGTTGGGATTTATATCAATAACACAATAGATTAGAGAATTTATTACCTACTGGAGTCACACGTCCAGCTTTAACATCTCCTAGAAATTTCGGGCAATTACGTTTCCAATGGCTCGTACCACAACAATAGTGGCACTTATCCTCGGAATAAGCACCCTTTTTGGGCTTGGGAGAGCTATTCCCAATAGCTTTCCCTTTGCCCTTGTTGGGAGTGTGTTTCTTACCCTTTCTAGCGCTTTTCTTGAATTTTCTTTTGCTCTTATTATTAATATTGAGCACATCCTTGGTCGTACTCACATTAAGACCCATGTCTCTCTCGACTTGCACAAGCAAGTTGTGCAACTCATGGAGAGAGGTTTTCATGTTTTGCATATTGTAGTTTACCCTAAACTGAACATATGCTTTGATGCGATTCAAGGAATGGAGAACTCGGTCAATAACGAGTTGTTCGGGAATTCCAACCCCTTGTATTTTGAGCGTCTCAACATGCTCAATCAATTTGAGCACATGAGGGCTAACCTTTTGGCCCTCTTTGATGTTGAGCTCAAAGAATGCAGAGGGCGCCTCATATTGGATGATCTTAGGAGCTTGTGAAAACATGGTCACAAGTTTGGTGTAGATCTCATAAGTGGTGCCTATCTTAATAGCATTCCTTTGGAGATCGGCTTCCATAGAGAAGATCAAGACATTCTTGGTCGCGGCCGATTCTTTTAGGTAAGCCTCATAGGCCTCCCTAACCACGGTGGATGACCTAGTAGTAGGTGTAGTGGGAGCGGCTTCGGTAAGGTAACGAAGCTTGTCGTCACCTTCCGCGGCCAAGCGGAGTTGCGCATCCCAATCAAGTTTACATCGATCCATAAAGGATCGGAGCCAAGAAGCATTAGTGAGTGGTGGAGCGGTTCCACTTGTGGAAGCGGATGAAATCGGAGTTGTCATTGTAAATTAATCGAATTGACTACAAAAAGGAAATGAAGGAAATAATTAACATTTATCATTTTATTTGTAAACATATTTAACAAGGTTTTTAAAATTATTCATTTATATAATGACCTCGCACCTAAATTATATAAATGATTCCGATATCCATCTTTATACAAATATGGGCACGGGAAACCGATACATCCCATACTTGCATAAATTTGGTGAATTAACTCTTTAATTGATTCTACTATAGAATTCTCGGTGGATGTATTTCATAAATTCCATCTCTAGCCCCGGAACAAAAGACTAGTCTTTATATCCCGTTGAGTCCAACCAAATTCCGCGTGTAATAACGTTTTATTACCCCACTTACCCAATGATAAATGAAAGTACCCCAGGGAACCGAATCTACCCCAAATGTCAAAGGGATTCATGAGTCCTACTATTTGGTAAGGCTAATCTCAATTTTAAATATGTGAGAGGTCTTGTCGATTTATTATCTATCATCTTTAAGTGAACTAAGTCGATGAATACTCGATAATTATAATTGACAATAGTCGATAAGACGATAAAATATGCATGTGAAGTTATGGCGATTTGGCAATGCATGCAAACATATAAAGCAAGCAAATAAAGAAAAAAGAATGTCCTAGTATAACCTTTCCTAAAATAGAAAATCTTATATTCTATTACATATTCGAAAACCAACTCTTTTGGTCCCTTGAATCTTCACGTGACACACTTCCCAAGGATAGACACCGTCTTGATCGGAACTCCTCTCCGAATGGCACCGTCTTTAGGAAACTCCGGAATTACAAATAATTAAATAATAAAAATGTACATAGTACTTCCTATTATACATTTGTAAAATAAAATTTAATAATATAAAATAAAAGTGATACGAGATCACAATAAATTACAATCAAATCAATATTCCTTTACATTACGGGTAATATCGATTAAAACTAAGGCCATACTAAGATAAAATTACATAATTCAAAATTATATAAAAGAAATATGAAATTCATCAATGGAAAAATGCAGCATTATTATATGTATCTAACATGCCAAATTATATGCCAAATCGCCCTATTTAAACTCATATCTTAAATATAATCCGGTTTTATGGATATTCGCAATTTTAACTTATTAAAATTACACAATAATACTAAAATAAAATTTTAGTCCAAGTTAATTATCCTAACCTTTTAGGACTCAAAAATTAGTCATTACTCAATTTTTGACAATAATTCAATTTGATATAGCATTTATGCTCATTATAGACCTTAAAAATCATAACTTTTTATGAAATAAATCCAAATTTAATTAAAATAATTTTAAAATTTGAATTTTAAATTTTGGAACATTCTGAAAAAATTCCATGACACTCATAATGTTAAAAATCAAGGTTAAATTTTTTCGAATTTATTTCGAGACAAATATAGTTGCTATTTATCGGTTTTATCAAATAAAACATCTAAAGCATATGAAAATTAATCTAATCAATGTTCCGACTTTAGATATGATATGTGGGATAATAATGCAACCTAGAATAATTTTCTCATACCATGTATTTCATTTTAGCTATTTTTGCTAAAATAGTCACCATTTATGTCATTTTTACACTAAAAAAATTCATCAATCATGCAAAATGAATCAAGTTCATCTAAAATTTTACAACCAGTGAGTAAAATGTTCATACAACAACATATTAAAATTTCATGGCATGTTTCGATGTTTAACTAATTTTAACCATTTTACCTCCATTTATGTTATTTTTATCTCATAAAAATTATAAATCATGCAAAATAAATCAAATTTATACAAAATTTTACATACAATAAGTAAAATATTCATGTGAGGTCATATAAAAATTTCAAAGTCAGAAACAAATTCTAACTATTTTTAGCATTTTAAATACCATTTTATACATTAAAATGTAATAAAAACACTAAAAATCATTAAATTGAGCCAAAAATTATCATAAATCATCAAAATGACTTAAATTTATTTTAGACCAGAATATATAATATGCAAAAAATTTTGTGACTTTATAATATAAATTACAAAATCTCTAGTTTTATATGTTATACTTTTAACTCGGAAAAATAATAAACCGATTATGCATGCAACAACCTAAGCTCATGATAGATACCACTTGAAAGGATTCTTTAACCCTCTAATTAAAAAATTTAATAATTTATCTAAATTAATCATAGATTTAGATGTTGATCTTATGCATGCATAACATAATATAAATAGAAAAGTAAGAACAAAGTTCCTTACATTGATGAAATCGGTTTTTAGGGCACAAGTAAGAACACCTTTCTATACTTGATCTTGAGCTCAAAGTAAATGGATGATCCTCTTAGTCTCAATAGTGTGAGAACCTCCTTTCAATTGCACCAAGACTACCCCTTAAAACTACTAATTAATTAACTAGATTATCTTAGTAGTTAACCTTAAAATTTGTTCTAATATTATTTCTATTACTACTATAGTAATCTATAAATTAGATCTTTGAACAAATATTTTCTAAAAACTTGTTTTTAGAGAGATGAGAGAAAAGTAGTTGTAAAACCACCACAAAAACATAAGAATGAATAAGGGAGAATAAGAACAATTCTTATTATGGTAGTGGGGGAAAAACCGGTGGCATGGAGAGGATGAGAGAGCCAATGCATGTCTCTTTACCTTTTTAGAGTTGTTCTTCTCAAAGAGTATTAGGGTGTAATATAGGTTCTAATAGCAATCATTATGTTTTCCACTATTAAAACAATTTAACCATTCACCCTAATCTCCTCTAAAAAACCGGTGCCCCTTTATAAAATGAAATCCTTTTTTTTTGTCAATTGTCATTTTGTCATATAATGTGTGACATGTGACATGTAACATGTTATTAATAATATTAATGCATATTTAACAGTTAAATATCATTACATTTATTAATTCAATTATATACTACAATTGACTAGTGATTCACAATCACAAGTAAATAAAATGGTTCGTGTTAATATAATCTACAACATATTGCAATTATAATTAATTGTTCATTCTTAATTTAATTGTTTCATAAACAAAGTTTTAGTAATAGATAACATTTTATTTACTAAAACGAATCTCATTTAATCGAATTACAATAAGATTTATATTCTCACTCACATATGTAAATTGTTCAATTTTAAGGAATTAATTAATCCGTATCAGCATACAATTAATTAATTTATATATTAAGGGAATCATCCTTTAGGTGTGACCTTAAGGGATCAACTGATCACCACCGTCAAACGACAGTAATGTCAAACTCTAGTCAGCCAATCATTACCGATTAATGTTGATCAGTTGACGTATAAATATGAATCATCCCTTCATGTATTCTTATCATGAGTTTTAATAATGTGATCGCACTATTGTCGAGGACACATACTCTGACATACCATAAGGCAGGGTGCTCTTATGATTATAAATAGAAGTCGTAACCCAAAATCTTTTGATTCTCTTAAGTATATATTGTCAGAGAGACCTCTTAAAAGAGTTTGTATTACTGTCTCTACATTAATGATTTATAACCTAAGTTAATCTTTGGAAAATTTTTTAGTTATTATAATATATACTCTTTATTTCTTATTTTATATTCAAGTGATGTTTTTAATTTTTATATAAAAATTTTTACATTTCATTTGGGAAAATAATGTCGGTAAAAAAATTATGAAAATATTATTATTAGGTTCATGGTAAGAAATGCTATCATTAAAGTATATATAGATTTCATATAATTTGCACATATTAAAGATGGTGTATTTCATAGCATGTTATATGTCCCACATTGAAAAATAATATTGGTGTGACAAATATATTACTTATAAACAATAGAATTTTCGCACATCGAAATATAGCATAAGGTGGATGATTCCGTGATTATAAATAGGAGGCATCCTTGGAACTTAGGTATCAAACCAAAATCTTTTGAATCTCTTAAGTATTGTCTTGGAGAGCTCTTAAAAGTTTATATCATTATATTTTCTACCTATAGATTTTATATGTCCCACATTGAAAAATAATGTAGGTGTGGTAAATATACTACATTTAAATAATATAATTAGAATTGTGTTAAAAAAAATTCTATCATTAGAGTATAGGTTCATATCAATTGCACATATTTTAATTATGATAAAAAAAAAAAAAAAACAAACGTATGAATATTAATAGATAATATAGTATTTGCTTATTATTAAATCGGGTTGGATGTCGAATTAGGTTCAAAAAATATGGTGTACTTTTAAATATGTTATTCGTCTTACATTGAAAAATAATGAAGGTGTGATAAATATATAATACGTATAAATAGTTGAGTTGACCCACATCAGAAGATTATCATAAGGTGGGGTGATCCCACAATTATAAATAGGATTTATCCTTGAAACTTAGGTATGACCCCAAATATATTGAATCTCTCAAAGTATACTTATTATATAAGAGACTTTAAACATAATCTTGAATTAAATGTTAAATTTTTAAAGTTGTAATATTTTTTTAGGTGGGAGAAAGAGCGATAAAATGGTCAATATTATAACGGAAATTTTTCATGGTACCCTCGAATTTTGGTAGATTACACGTAATACCCCTAATTTTAAGTTTCTACATATAATACCTTTGTGTTTACTTTTTTCATAACGCCGTTACTCCTATGAGTAACTAGATGTGTAATTGAGCATGCCATGCTATTTGTGTTTTGTTATTTAGGTATTAAATATTAGTTTATTAAAATAAAATATGGATTTAGGAATTAGATGATGAAGTGTTTGTGTAATAGATAACAAAAGAAAAAGGCGTCACAAGTCATAGGAGTATTGGCGTTATGACGGAAGTTGTCAAATGGTATTCTGGGAAAGGAAAAGGTGAACACAGGGGTACCATTTGTAGAAACTTAAAATTAGAGGTACCATGTGTAATATATCAAAGTTCAAGGTTACCATGAGAAGTTTCCAATATTATAATGATATAGTTAATTAAATTTTCATTTAAAAGAGAAAGATATCGTACCAAGAAAACAATAAAGGGGGTATTATTTTTTAATTGTTATTTTATTGTCACGCTATCAAACTTAACGTCCATTTAACAACCTTTACATTAGGGGGTACCATGGGCAAAAAATGGAACCTCAAGGGTACCATAGGCAGATTCTTAAAAGTAGGGGTAACATGAAAAATCTGACAAAATTAAGGGGCACCACGAGAAATTCCATATCTCAATTATGATAAAAAAATTGAAGAAAAACAACGTACAAATATTAATAGAGAGTACTTGATCATATTATTAAATTTAAATATAACTATTAGATATAATGAGTAGTAATTGTCCGTATTCGGTATTCGGGATCTGGTTGAATGTCAAACTAAGTGCAAAAAAGATGGTGTAATTCTGAGTATGTTATTTGTCCCACATTGAACAACAATGCAGGTTTGATGAATATATATCAATCAATACTATATATTAAATCCAGAAACCAAGGGACTTCAATGTAATTAAAGAAAGTAATACAAATTAATTATACTATATAGTTTTAAATCAATAGCACCGTGTGATGGACCCGATTAAGGGATCTCAATGCAAATATTATATAGTTTGGGTTAAAATTAAATTATATAGAAGCTTGATAATTTTCCTAAACATTTGTAAAAGATTAAAACATGATCAATTTGCTTAAAATAAAATAATTAATTAAGATGGTCAATTTGCTTAAAATAAAATAATTAATTAAGATGGTCAATTTCAAGGAGATTAAAAGAAAGAAGATGCTTGGTAATTTTCCTAAATATTTATAGAAGACTAGAAGATGGTCAATTTCCTTAAAATAAAATAATTAATTAGTATAAATATGCACACTTACGGTATTAATTATTATCCTCATAAAATTACATATTAATTAAAATCTATGCAATTTTATTAAACTATATAGTTTATTAGATGTATAGAGATGTTAATTATTTAACATACAAAAATATAATAAGTAGGTTATATATAATTCAAGTTAGATTCCATAATATATAATATTGCACAATTCTTTCGATTTGATTTAATTCATATATGTAATATATTTATATAAATATATAATCCTCTTAAAATTGTATGCCCATGTAGTAAAAGTAATTTCTTCAATAAAGAAAAGAATTGTAATAACATTGGATATAGTTATATGATAGTAATCACTCATTTGAATAGTAAAAGTAACAATATTATCAGCGAGATTAGTAAAGTGGTAGAAACAACAAGGGGAGTAGTGAATAATCAATATTAATGTGGCAATAGTGAAAGTAACAATAATTACGGCGTGACTAGTGAAATTATCAATATTAATGCGGCAGTAGTGACAATAACAATAATTACGGGCAAGTAGTGAAATGTTATTACTATTATTTAATTAATAAGAGTAAAATATTAATAGCAGAAGTAGTGAATTTGTCTCAAAATTTATTTTATCGTAATTTTAGGATACGTCATAGAAAAAAATATATTAATAATAAATTTATGGGTTATGCAACTTTAAGTAATTTTATTTAATGAAAAGAAAAGAAAAATTTAATGGTAAGTAGAGGTAGCCCGGGCGAAGCCGGGCACCAATACTAGTTACGTATAAATAGTAGAATTGTCCCACATCAGAAAATTAATCCAAGTTTGGTGAATATATTACTTATAAATAGTAGAATTGTCCCATATCGAAAGATTAATATAAGGTAGGGTGATTATATGATTATAAATAAGGGTTAACCCACGTATATATTAATCTTTTATTTTTTTTGAAATAGATATTTTAATAATATGTAAATAAATTATTAGACATAGAATGTAAACATTAAATCTTTCTAACGTTCTTTTTTTTGCATTATAAATAAGTTAATTACCCTTTTGCAACGCACGGGCATTCAAACTAGTGATAAAAATAATCTAAACTTTCAAAAATTGAAATAAAATATACTTCTATTTGTTTTAAAACTTTAGTTTTAGCACATTATAATGAATCCTCTTCCATATAAATATAGTCACTGATTTTCATGTACGTGTATGAAGATCTAATCCCAACTCTCCCAAGTATCAGGTGCTCGAAAGCATCTCTCTTAAACATGACTATCATATTTTCATAAACACAAATTCTTAATCTCTCATTAATACAGTGTGAGACGGTATCTCATCAAATCATGATCGCAATTTTTAAGAAGTCTAAAAATGAGTGTCTTAACAAATATTGGACTTGGCGTAATTTAAACTAGATTATCAGAAATCGAGGAGTATTTAAGACGGTATCACAAGATAAATTTTGTTCAACATACAAGGAGAGAATGGAATCATGGATTATACACGTGATTATTCACCAAAATATATTATACGCAAAAGAGCATTCTCAATCAAAAAGTATTTAAACACGTGATTATTCACCAAAATATATATACACACTATAAATGTAGCTACGAAAAAGTTATTTCACAGGAAGATCGGGTAAATGGCAAACAACTTTTCCATATTTTTGTGTAAAATTGTCTTACAGAGGATTTTTTGAAGTTCGTTAGTGACGCTAGCACGTCCCTACTAGACGTACCATTTTTCAAGCTTTTTCACAATGATACATGCCTAGAAAGGCAAAACCCGAAATTCAAATCAAAGGACTTTCCGATGCCCAGCTCTTCCCAGTTCCAGCGATCAGGAGCTCATAGGTTGTAAAGAAGAAAAACACATCGAATGACGAATCCCCAAGTCTAGAAATCAGATGCACTCAAGGCCATCACCTTGCACTGTTCATTCATTGCCAATAGCTGGGCTTCTTTCGTGTCTAGTAAAGCATGCAACCTCACATTCTCGTCCATCAGCTTCTGTACTTCTGTTTCTTTTTGCATCTTCTCCCCCTCCAATTGGGTTGTTTTTGCCACAAGCCTGTTTTGCAAACAATAGTTGAACACATTTAGTAATTTAAATAACAATGATAACAGCATTGCCTTACGGGCTTACGGCCTAATCTATGGTGTTAAAACTCTTATGAACCATTTCCATATAACCCACAACAAAAAGTGCATTGAGAATTGTATAGACTAATTGCAAGTCCACGGAATAAGACGAGCTTGCAAAGTCGCAAGCACTTTGAGCGGTCATTTTCCTTCCTTCACTGTTCATTCAATCATGCTCCAGCGAAAAAGTAAATAATAAAGTACTTCCAATGCAGCACCGTTACCCCAATACCTCAAAGGCTTCCAGCTAGGTCTGGGTAAAGGAGGGCTCCCACCTACAGGGGCTGGTTATGGAGGACTCTACTGAAAATGGATAATAAACAAGTACTTACCATACAACAACAACAATTACTCTGGTGCCTTTAAGGCTTCCGCAAATAGCGTGGAAAGAGGGGTTGGAAGTACGCAACCTTACCTCCATGTAAACAATACAACGAGACTGTTTTCAAATAACCCACAATGAAAATTACGTAGAGACTTGCATCAAATGGCTGCAACTTCACAATTAAAAGAAGCGCAATGAGTTTAAGGAGTATTCGTCTTTATTCCATTTGAGAGAAAAAAAAAATGCAAAGCTGAAGGTTATGTTGTTAGATTGAAATTTCAGCACAGGAGCGAACAACATGCCACATTTCCCACAGCAGATAAAACTGGTCTGACTCATGAGTATGTAGCTTTATAGTCATTATCTAGACCCTAAATGAAAAGAAATAGGTCAACAATATCTGCAAGGAAAAACCAAATAGTATAAATAGGCTACTAATATATTATATTAAATTTAAACGGTAAATAAACCAAAAAAATCACGGACCCTCGAGTACTAAAATGTGCCATGGTCCGTAGGATACTTCACAGAATAACAAGGGACAAAAGTGGCTTCCCAGCCTACTCTTTCATCTCTCTGCATCAAAGTTTCTTCATCACATAAGTAACTCCCTTCATAATGGACAAAATTAATCACACTTTCTGCACTCTCTGATGGGAGGTTATTGTATTTGTAAGAGACACAACAAGCCAAAGTCATCTCGCTCGAATTTGACAACAACATGATATCTATCGGAGACTTCACGCTAACATAACCCCAGTATCTATCAAAGAGTTTCAGCAACAAAAGTACAATCTATCATAGACAGACATCAACATTGCTTCAGTATATATCAAATAACTTGATGACAACTTCTTTATCCTAGTATCAATCAAAGACATGACGGCAACATTAACCCGGTATCAACCGAAGACATGACAGCGTGACAGTACAATGAAGGCAAGACAATATATTGTTGTAGCAGGAAAATAGAAGCAAACATTTCAGTTTAACATAGACAAAGAACAAATTCTGTAAATCAAAAAAGCTTGAACTGACCTTTCAAACAGCTTCTCAATAGTCTGGAATTGCTTCTCTGATGAAATAAGAGTTTCTCTGACACTTATAAGACTACTGACGTACGACTTTAAAGACTCAAAATCACGCTTTACACGAGTAAGCTCTTGCTCATTCTCTGCAGCTCGCTGCCTCTGCCTGGATGTCTCGTCCACTAAGTCTTCAACTCGTTGCCGCATCTCATCTAGAATACAATTTGTCCCAAAAGCGAAACGTTCCATTTCCTCTAGTTTAGTGGACATACTTTCAAGCTGATTTTCTTTTCTTTTGATTTCTTCTTGACTGAAGTTCACTTTCTCCTTCTCAATAGCTGTCTCAGACTCTGCAATAATTACCCTTTTGACCAGGGATTCCATCACATCTGTGACCATGTGGACCGAATTGAGTAAATCGCTTATACAAGCTGCATCTTTATCACAATTTTGGTCACTAGTTCCACTTTTCATTTCATCTAAAGAAGAAAGATGAATATTTTTGGACCAACTAGAGAGTGGAATTCCTTCCTTGTCAACAAGCCCTATTCCGTCCAACTGGGTTATCCCACACGAGACATGGGCTAAGTGAGGAACAGCAATTGTTTTTGCTCTAGCTTTCAAGTAGGTCAATAACGTAGCGGCGGCTTTCACTCTCCTCGACAGCAAATCTAATTCTTTTTCTGCTTCCTCAGACCCCTCAATTGAGGCTTTTACCTCGAGATATCTCTCCTGTAATGCACTTACTTGAGAAGCACACCGTTCCATCTCCTTCTTCCAGGGTACCTCTCTTTCGCTAAGCTCAGGCTTCAAATTTGATAGGTCATTGTGTCCCTCAGCTGCCATGTCCTGAAAATGATAAGTATCAATATACAATAACAAATTAACGAGTGTCTAAAATATAAATGGTACCCGTATCAATGTGTTCTCGGCAAAAGGCCCATTGAAATAAGGGGACAAAAAGCTTCATACACCTTTCTTAAAATGATATGCCCATACATAACTAGTTATCTTATTATTTGAAGGCTTCATCTCGACATTTAGAACTTAACAATTAAAACCTCGATGAATATGTTACTTCAACTATCCCTCCTCATCGTTCAGGCACAGACAAGGTGCTAAAACAGTACATTTATTGTCTCGTCTGGCTGAACTGGTCAAAAGATACCAACTTTAACCACTAATTTCTCCAAATATATCTACACTTAGAAAGTAAAATATGGAAGTGTTTCGATATCACAAGGAAAGTAAAACGATCAGATGAGAAGGGAGTAACGCATCTGTATGACATGCTTAAAGTTTTAATGATAGGCTTCAGCGGACGATATCTAGAGGAGCAACTTTGAAAGCTGACTGTCAAAACAGAGAACTTGAAAGTAATACAAGCTCTTTAGTGGATAAGATGATGAGTCATGCAATTATTGGAATCGTCTTTCCAACAATCAATTAAACAATTAATTCTTGATTCTACAACACACTCATCAACCCTGCTCCACATTCCTTCTATTAGAAAAAAAGTACAATTAAAATGAACGAGCAATCATTTGTTTATCTTTAATTAAAATACCCGTCGTAAGGAATAAAACAAAGGAAAAAAAATACTTCACACAGGGAGTAATTCAATAACACAAATGTGAATTAAACTGATTAGATAACAGAAATTAAGGAAACCCAGATCAAACAAGAGTCATGCAATTGAGAATTACTGGAAATGCAAGATTAAACCTTGGATTTTTCAATTGGAAACATGAAATATGATGAAACAATACCCAGAAAAGCTATATAAAAGCAAAAACATCTATAATTGCAACATAATTCATGTAAACCAATAATACAAATAATAATAATAAAAAAAAATGATAGAGATTGTGAGAAAAACCTTTAGAGGAAGAATGTTGTGATACAAATAATACAAAATGAAAGATGATAATGATAAATGGGTGACTGTTGATCAAAAGGGAGTGCTGCTTAAATAGAGATGGTTGAAGCAATTGGAAATGGTAGATTTGCTGAATTGGTAAAGGTCATCTCCTCAAAAGGAAAATATATTGGGAAATCTATCTATTCAAAGAAGAAAGGGAATGGTATTGAAACTTGAGGAGCCAAATATTGGGGACCCTTTGGATTGGATTAGTGGGAGCCTTGTGACTTAGTCTTTGGGCTATTAGAAGAATTGACCTGAAAATCAAACCGATTCGAATCCAATCGAATCGATTGAATCTTAATCAAATTCGAATGGAATCGAATGGAAACTGATCAATCAATCAAAATTGATACAATCAATCGAATAAAAATTTGAATTGAAATAATCTAATAAATAATCATAATAATAATAATAATAATAATATTTAATATTATTGTTATTATCAACTACAATAATAATAATAATAATAATAATAATAATAATATTCATAGTATAATACTATTTATACTAAAATTAATATTTTTAAGAAAAAAATTATAATATTATACTCCTCCATCCCGTAATTTGTTGTCTATTTCATTTTGGGGTGTCTCATTCAATTATTGTCCTTTCTATTTTAAGAATGAACTTGATGAACAATTTGACCATTCACACTCAATTTGGTCCGCTTGTCATTTTATAATTGGTCACTCCTCTTTCCTTGGTCTTTGTCTTTTTGAACAATTAATCGAACAAAGGATAGAGGGAGGAGAATATGAATAATCATAAATTATAGTAATAATGAAAAAATAGTAATTTTTTACTAATAATATTCCTAATAACAATAATAAATAATAATGTTAATATTAATAATGATATTAGTAAAAATAATTGTTTCCAAAAACACTCAAGTAAGCGTTGCTCGAATCGGGTCGGGTCAACGCGCCTCTCGACGAACCTATGCTTGCTCTCTCCGGATGGATCTTTCATTTCGAGGGTTCGCACAGGTCCTTCTCCGATGCCTTTGGGACCTTGCTTGAAGCTAAGGTTTAGTGCCCTCTCTCATAGTAGCTCGAATAGTCTTACTTCTAGAGAGAGGAAGTTGTTGGTGAGAAGTATTTTACTATTGATGGGTGAATAATGAGGTATTTATAGATTTCTATGTGTACCTCAAATGATGGGCAGCAAGCATAGTTACCATATTCGCTATGAATACGCCTTATCGATTCGCGATTCGCTTATAGAAAATGTGTTATATGTATTTTTGTAATCGATTGATAGAATTCGCTTTTAACAATTCGTGATTCGTAGAGTATCAAGCGAATCCGTAACCATGTTAACAAAGCGTGTTGACTTGTATGACCCCGTGATTTAAAATAAATGTTATTAATTTTAATAATAATAATACCAATAATTATAACAACAACAACAACAACAATACTACTCCTAATAATAATAATAACAACAATAATAATAAATAATATTATTATTAACATTATTATTCATTTTAACAACAACAACAACAACAATATTATTCATTTTAATAATCATAATAATAATAATAATAATAATAATAATAAATAAATTATTAATAACATTATTATTAACACTATTATTAAATATAATAATAATAATAAAGAATAATATTAAAAAAATAGTATTATTGATAACAAAATTAATAATAACTATTAAATTTAAGATGAGTAAAGTGAAATGAAATAAACTTAATGGAGCCGAATCAAATCAGCAATTTCAATGGAGATAGTCAATGAATCGAATCGAATCAATAATTCAATAATCAAGTAGGTCAAAATAAGCCAGAAAGAACAGGGCCTTAGTCTTTGGGCTATACCTAGCAAAATCAAACCGATTCGATTGATCAGACTCGAAAAGGTTAACCGGAAACCTAAAATTGATACAAATTACACTACTCGAATGTAACCTAAATCCCAAATAGACCCGACCCGACCCGCTTGAATATATTTGGAGCTTTGTTAACCCGTAACTAATTCGGCCCGAAATGCCAGACCCGAAACCTAACCCGATAATGAATAGACAAAATATAATTCTAGTTGACCCAAAAAATAATAATTGAAATGACTAACTTGAAATCACGTTTAATAGTAATTTGAAATAACTCGACAACACCTTTAATACTAATTTGAAATGACTCGACAAATTACACAATTTCCACTTCCTCCTAACTCACACGGTCGGTCGCCCATCTGGCAAAGACAGCGAGCATGGACTTCCTCTCCTTTAGAGTCCTTTACTACATAGCTACTACACGAATTCTGTCATTACTCCAACCCTACACGGCTACACCAATCCTTAATTAGTTGTCACTCGGTTTTTAACTGCGTGATGTAATTTTGACACTTAGTTGTAATTCTGACTCATTGAAATTAATTATCGTTAAATATTATCTAGCTACACTTCATATCCCGACACCACCAATCATCTAATGTAATTACTTTATTATAAATTCGTAATTAGTACGGTATTACATGTGAGTTTCAATTAAGATTGGGATACATCAAGGCTTCGCTCTTAGTCATTTTGTCTTTACTATAATCATGGATGAGTTGACAAAGTAATCGTTAGCTATTACCTAGCCACACTTCATATCCCAACACCGCCAATTATCTAATTAATTAATTGTAAGTTCGTAATTAGTACGGGTATTACATGTGAGTTTTCGATTACAATTGGGGTGCATCGCTCTTAGTCATTTTCTCTATGATATAGTCATGGACGAGTTGACAAAGTATATTTAAGACATCATTTCTTGGTGTATGATGTTTGTAGATAATATTGTTTGATTGACGAGTCGAATGAAAGACTCGAACGGAAATTAAAACTATGGAGGCATATTATTAAATCTTGTGGATTTAGATTAAGTAGAAGTAAAAACGAGTATTTGGAATGCAGGTGTAGCGAGGTCGGATCGGAGGTACATAAGCGGGAACAAACACTTTTGATGGGGGTAAATTATATGAGTTTTTTTTTTTTCGATACTAGGATATCTTGTTTAAAAAGATGGAGAATCAAACGAAGATGCGACTCATAAGATTAAAGGAGGGTGGTTGAAGTGGAACAACGTCAAAAGGTTTTTATGTGATCCCGGCATACCTTATATATTAAGGGGTAAATTCTATCTTACGACAATTAGACTCGCACCGTTGTATTGTTGGAGTATGTGTCCTCGACAATAATGCGATCACATGTTTAAATCTCATATTAAGAATACATAAGGGAATGTAATATTTTATTGTCAACTGATCCACATTAATCGGTAATGATTAGCTGACTAGAGTTTGACATTACTGTCGTGCGACGGTGGTGATCAGTTGATCCCTTAAAGTCATACCTCTAGGGAAACATTCTTAATTGATTAATTAATTAATTGTATGATGAAACAAGTTAATTAATTCCTTAAAATTGAACAAATGATTTTGTGAGTAATAATACATATCTTATTGTAATTTGATAAAATAAGATTCGTGATAAGTAATTAAATTGTTTTATTACTTAAGGTTTATTTATTGTTTATGAAACAGTTGAAATAAGAATGAATTGTTTATTATAAATACAAGTAGTTGTGATTTATAATTATATGACCCATTTTAAGTAATGGTAATTGTGAATTACTAGTTAATTTTTGTATGTGATTTATTTTGTTTATATAATGATTTTTTAATTTGTTAAAAATGCATTATTTAAATGACATGTCTAGTAACATGTCCAATTTGTCACACAATACAAATTAACAAATTGACAAAGTTAAAATGGTACCATTTTACACATGTGAACCGTGTAAATGGGAGTATAGGGTTGATTTGTGCCTTAATTATTTAATTAGCGGGGAGCATTATCATTACCTACTAATGATAGACCTTCATGCCTACTCTCTTGTGAAGAGCAACTAGCAAAGGCATTGGGCACTCTTCCCACGTGGAAATTTCGGCCACCCTAGTGCATTGGGAGAGTTTTCTCTTCTAATTCAAAGAATTCATTTTTTTCACATAATTCATTCACTTGAATTAGCTTATCTCTCTAAGTTTTGTTATTGAACAAAAATTATAAAACTCACATCAAATCTCTAATATTATTCTCTAAATACTAGAATTAGTATACCTATAATATTAGTAATTTTAAGGGAACAAATATTAATTCTAGTAATCAAATTAATATTTGTATTAAGAGTGATTTTCTTGGTACAATCCTTGAGGAGAGATTCTAAATTGAATCTTGTTCATTCATTTGGAAAGCTCAAGAACTAAGTAAGGTAGGAGACCTTACTAGTGCCCTAATAGCCGAAAATACATTTGTAAGGGACCGATTTTCTTCACTCTTGTATTTTGTTTTGCATGCATAAGATCCTTAAGTTTTTATGACTAGAACTTTAAACTAAAATATGTGATATGTAAAATATGATTTCCAACAAGTGGTATCAGAGCAACACGGTTGTTGCATGCAAAATCAGGTTAGTTTTTCCGAGTTAATTTGTTAACAAATAAAACTTGTTATTTAGGATTTATGAAGATAAATCATGAAATAATTTTGCATATTAAAAGTTTCTGGTCCTAAATGGATTTTAGGTCATATGGGACGATTTATGGATTTTTATTGTTCATTTTATATATTATTGGCATTAAAATGTGATTTTTATGAGAAAAATGTCATTTTGGACGAAAAATAGCTAAACTTCGAATTTTTTAGTGGGTTTTGGATATGTTTTCACATATATTATTTACTGATGGCATGTTAAATCTCGTAAATAACTAAGTTATTTTGCATGAAATATGGATTTTATAAGCTTAAATTGAATTTAATGGGTTTATTAGGTTAATATGAGTTAAATTTTGAATCTGGTCATGGAAATTTTATATGTTGTCACATGCATTTTTACTCAATGTATGTAAAAATCTTAGACGGATTGAACTCCTTATGCATGATTTATGAATTTTTGAGTAAAAATTCAATAAATAGTGACTTATATTAGCCTATAATGCTAAAACATATTTCATGACTTAAGAAAAACATCTAATGTTGCATTTTATCCCACATTTTCAGATCTAAAAGTGAAAAGTTGATTAAAATTAATTTTCTCATATTTTAATGGTCATATTTGATATTCACGATAAACCGCAACGATGTTTTTCTTGAAAACTTTTCAAAATTTTTTAACCTAAGTTTTGAATATTATGAGTGTCATGATATTTTTCCAGAATGTTCATGAGTTTGAATTTCAAATTTTGAAATTATTTAGAATTTTTATAATTTAATTTGGAGTTTATAATATTATATTGTATTTTTGGGTCCATAATGAACAATATTAAGGAATCAAGTTGAATTATTGTCAAAATGTTAGTGAAGACTAAGTTTTGAGTCCTAAGATGGTTAGGATAATTAACTTGAACATAAATATGAATTTATGTAACACTTTGTGATTTTAACAAGTTTATAATCACGCAAATCCATAAAAACCGATAAAATATACGATATTGGCTCTTAAAAGGGATTTGGCATAAAATTAAGCATGTTCATACATATTATAATGCTGCATTTTATTTATGATTGTCATAATTTTATTTTATATAATTTTATTTTACATAATTTTACTTAGTATGACCTTAGTTTTTAATTGATATTACCCGAAATGCATGGGAATATTGATCCGGTTATAATTATTGTGATCTCGTATCACCGTTTTATAATTTAATAGATTTATTTTATTACAAATGTATAATAGAAAATTATGTAATTTTTATTTATTATTTGTAATTTCTCGGAGTTTCCATGAAGACGGTGTTACCTCGAGATGTGTGCCAAGACCGAAGTTCAAGGGACCAAAGGAGTTGGTATCCGAATTTGTAATAATTTATTAGATTTACTATTTTAGGAAGGCCATACTAGGACTTTATATTTATGCTTAGCATTTTCTTTATATGTCTGCATGCATCGCTAAATCGCCATAACTAAACATGCATTTTATTTAATCGAGTCATCGACCGTATCAATTATAATTATCGTAGTTCACCGCTTTAGTTCACTTAAAACGTGATAGATAATAAATTGACATGACATCTCGCTAAATTAATAATTGAGATATAGCCTTACCAAATAGTAGAACCCATGAAGTACCAATTTCATAAGGGAGTTAAGCCGGCTTCACCGTAATACAAACCTTGTTACGTTGGCGAAGTGGGCTAATAAAATGTTATTACATCGAAATTTGGATTAAGCTCAACGGAAGTATTCGTGACCGTAGTCGCATGTGTTCCGGGCTAAAGATAAATATTAGAGTAATTTTATCGACCGAGAGTTCTAAAAGTAGAATCGATTAAAGAGTTAATCCACCGAGTTATATTGATAAGGGATGAATCAGCTCACCGTGCCCGAGTTAATATGAATTTGGATCTCGGGATCATTTATCATAGTTGGGTAGAGGTCACTATGTAAATGCTTTACTTGTTAAATTATTTACAAGTATTATTATAACGATAAATGTTTTGTTTTCATTATTCCGTTATCATATTGTTCTATTTCTTTACCTCAAATTATACGATATTATTTCGATTTTAATTCAAATCTCCATTAAAACATCGTAACTAAAGACAAATATGAATTTTCTTCTAAAACCTCGTGTTGTCCATTGGAAGGATCTCTTGTGAAGAGTATTGATGAAAGTTATTCATGATCAAAAGGGTTTTTGATTCTTGACTAACATATCTACTTGAAATGGATTATTTCTCACGTGCTTAATTAAGTTAAGTACTTTGAAACATTAAATCATTTTGGTAACTAGATTTGTTGGAAATCAAAATTGACCAAAATACCGCAACAACTTCAATAAAAGTTTTAAGACTAAATGAATAAATTGAAGAGTAGTCTTCATGAATTTCAATTTTGTTTCTCTTAGCAAAGACTCATTGAAATGAGTGGGAGCATTCTCTTAAACCGTTAAGAAAAGGATGAGGTTTAAAGAAGTAAAACTAAAATGGAATTGATACAAGGTAATGGTAAAAGTTAAGTTATTGAGAATAACGATACTAAACCTATCAATCCCGACCGATAAAGTTTCCATTTTGGAAGTGTCGGACACTAGAAAGAAAACTACCCCAAATTATTGAAAGAATAAGCAAATTAGTTGTGGGACATCTAATGAGACCTTCTTCTCTAAATGTTTAACATAAGTTTTGCTAGTACTACTTCGTCATTATTAGAAACCGATGGAGGTTTTCATCATTGTATTTGATACATAAGATGATTAGAGTATGACGACTAGCATCAAATGATGTCGAGAGATAGAGTCATTGTGTACTCAATATAGTTTTGGGTTTATAGTTGTACCTTAATTATGACTATTAAGTGCATAAACTCTAAATAAGAATATAATCTTGTTAAGATTCAAAAGAGGTTTCACTTTTGTGACCCTATACACCACGATTTGATGTATGGCTAGCCCATTATCAAGGTGATTATATTCTAAACCAAACTAGAATGATACATCATGTAGATAATGTAAGACTCAAATTGGTAACCCAAGATTAAACTTTAAATTCTGGAATGATGAACGCAAAGAGTTAGCGAGTACTCTTGGAACCATTAGATTGTTAATCTTATGGTGTATGCGAATCTTGTATTCAAAGCAAGATGTCTCGTGCCTTTTGGTTGAAAAGGAGATCGGGGATGTAAATCATTGATCCAGAATAGGTTGATCATTTTCTTTTACCAACGATTTAAGTTGACACTAATGTGTTCACTTAATAAGGTAAAAGGAGAAATCTTTGAAGAAGTTCAAAGAGTTCCAGGAATCACGATTTAGTCGTGATGGGATTATCAAAGTGAAGACTTTGATATAAGCCAAAGGAAATGTGATATAGTATCACAAGTTAATCTCTCTTAGCACGCATTAAGAGATAATGTGTGGTTGGATAAAGAAATCAAACCCTATTCGATATGGTTTGGACTTTAATCAAGTTACTTTGAGCTACTTGATCCTTTTGGGGATTTTATCATATTGTCTAAATTATTTTTTCCACTAAATCTAAACGATTCATATGAGATATGAAATGGTAGAGTACCATGCTTGTAAGTTTTCACAAGAAACAAGTGCTCATTTTTCTTTGCAGTGATCATAAGTGCAAGGGTTTGTGGCTCGTGATGCTGTCTTTCTAGAATACAAGTTTATTTCTAGAAGACAGAGTGGGAGAAAATATTCAAGAGCCACAAAAGAATTGTGTCAAAAATTGTATGTCGCAAGAAACTGGTCTTTCTTGGCTACATGGTCTTTTTTGGCTACACGAGAAAATATTCAAGAGCCACAAAAGAATTGTGTCAAAAATTGTATGTCGCAAGAAACTGGTCTTTCTTGGCTACATGGTCTTTTTTAGCTACATGATGTGACGCATTGTATGTCGCGAGGAACTGGTCTTTCTTGGCTACATGATGTTGTTTCTTTGAAACCTAGGAGGTTGAACGCATCACTTGTTAAAGATGATGAATTCGTGTTACTTTTAGAAAGTAAAGAGCTTGCAACTTACAAAGAAATTGTTTGATTCAAATTACTTATGGAAAGTAATGAACATATGACTTACATGAGAGTGTTTAAGTCACAACTCAATACAAGGCTTAGAGCTATGAAAATCCGAAATAAATTCCAAGTGGAATTGTTGGATATCAAAGAGAGATATCAAAGCTTGATTAGTTTCAAAGTGTTTTGCACTATTCGGATCTTCTTAGGGATTGTGTTTCATTATGATGATATATATATAGCGAGTGAATCTAAAACCCACTTCTTCAATTAGAAGGAATGTATTCAATACATGTTATGAGTTTTTTAGATTCTTACAATCCTAAGATAATGTGCAACTTAAGAGATGGTCTTAAGTAGGACATCAATGAGTTGGAATCAATGTTTTGATCATGTTATAAAGCTTTTCTCGATAAGTCGAGAAGTTGTGTTTATACATGAAGTTTAGTGAGAGTTACGAAAATTTTGATTAATCTTATATGTGGATGACATATTGATCATTGGGAATGATTTAAGACTTTTGGAGAAATATAATACATCTTTAATATCCGGATTTATGGAGATAAATCCACATGATATTAGCGCCAAATAAGAAGTCTTATGTTGATAAGATTCATAATTAGTTCAATCGAGTTGAACATATTTGATTGATTTCATTTGCTTCCGCTGCCGGATCAATTAAATGAGTAATGATGTATAACACTTCATATACTTTGAGTATGATGAATTGTTTCAAATCGAATTTAAGTAATAGTTACCTAGTAGCCATATAGATTATCCTTAAGTGTTTGAGGAAGCATTAAGGATGTAAAGTTAAGTGTTTTTGATACAATTCACTAATTTGTGTAAGGGCTTACACTAATGACTGTTGAGATTGCGCAAGGTTTCCGACAAAACCGTATTCAAAACACAGAAAGATGGTTAAGAACCATTGTGGCTATGTTATTTAAGAAATAGATTTGCTAGAATCGTTCTAGGCAATAAAGAACAATGAGAGATATTTACAACGGAAATTGAGTATACTTGCAATCATGAGATGTGCAAGAAGGATGAGTCTCGCACACTATGAAAACAGTGGGAGCTATTCTAAGGCAAGAGAGCCTATGTCTAGATTGGATCTAGACATGTACTCAGAAAGTTTTTGTAATACAAGTGTATGCATTACGAAAGGAAAACAAGTGTGTAGCAAGGTTGAGCAATGAGTTGCTAAAACCTACTAACCAATGCCTATTCATAGGCTTAATATGATGAGTCATGTCATTTCAATTGGATTGAGATGAACAACTACATACAGGATCTAAATTGGATTATAGAATATGAAGCAGTAATCAGGTATTGACTATTCATATGATAATCACATTTATCGTTTGAGTTATCATTAACTCATTTTGTACTTTGTTATATCCAATGGGTTGTAGAGACAATCATGAACCCCATTAAAGTGAACTGGATTAACATAGTATTCGCCCCTAGTTGCTTATATGAGGTGACGTCTCGAAGTAACTAGAGTGTGATGCGATTGATGGCATGTTCAAGTGCCATAGAGTCATAAGAGATGACTAGACGATCACATAGGCAGACTGTCAGGGACTCTCTGCCGGGCTTATGACCGCTTATAGAGTTCTGGCAAATTTATATAGCCTGTCGTGGTAAGAGCTACTATAGTCTTATTATGGGTCGATTCTTTTGACTAAAGACTGTTCGCCCAAGGTGGCACAATTTCAGAGTAACTTTGATTTATGTTCCTACGACCTTCGTAAGTGGGGTTAAAGAGCTTATTTTGGGTTATGATGAGCTGTGGCTAGTCGAAGTGAATAGTGCGATAGGAATTGTCTACCCCTTTGTCAAGGTTAAAACAATATCTCAGGGCCACTCGAGGAGCAATGAACTGGAAATGCATGGCCACGCTCGGAAAGTATCTATGGTAGATAAATCCGTTCAGACAGTTATTCTCCAGATCAAGGAAACCAATCACGATATGATCAAATGCAAGTACGACCTGCAAGACACCTTGCATTGAGTGGGAGATAGTAATAGGACAAGAGAATTGGTGACGCACACTTGTCGTGGACAAGTGGGAGATTGTTGGAGTATGTGTCCTCGACAATAATGCGATCACATGTTTAAATCTCATATTAAGAATACATAAGGGAATGTAACATTTTATTGTCAACTGATCCTCATTAATCGATAATGATTGGCTGACTAGAGTTTGACATTACTGTCGTGCGACGGTGGTGATCATTTGATCCCTTAAGGTCATACTTCTAGGGAAACATTCTTAATTGATTAATTAATTAATTAATTGTATGATGATAAAAGTTAATTAATTCCTTAAAATTGAACAAATGATTTTGTGAGTAATAATACGTATCTTATTGTAATTTGATTAAATAAGATTCGTGATAAGTAATTAAATTGTTTTATTACTTAAGGTTTATTTATTGTTTATGAAACAATTGGAATAAGAATGAATTGTTTATTATAAATACAAATAGTTGTGATTTATAATTATATGACCCATTTTAAGTAATGGTAATTGTGAATTACTAGTTAATTTTTGTATGTGATTTATTTTGTTTATATAATGATTTTTTATTTTGTTAAAAATGCATTATTTAAATGACATGTCTAGTAACATGTCCAATTTGTCACACAATACAAATTAACAAATTGACAAAATTAAAATGGTACCATTTTACACATGTGAACCGTGTAAATGGGAGTATAGGGTTGGTTTGTGCCTTAATTATTTAATTAGTGGGGAGCATTATCATTACCTACTAATGATAGACCTTCATGCCTACTCTCTTGTGAAGAGCAACTAGCAAAGGCATTGGCACTCTTCCCATGTGGAAATTTCGGCCACCCTAGTGCATTGGGAGAGTTTTCTCTTCTAATTGAAACAATTCATTTTTTTCACATAATTCATTCACTTGAATTAGCTTATCTCTCTAAGTTTTGTTATTGAACAAAAATTATAAAACTCACATCAAATCTCTAATATTATTCTCTAAATACTAGAAGTAGTATACCTATAATATTAGTAATTTTAAGGGAACGAATATTAATTCTAGTAATCAAATTAATATTTGTATTAAGAGTGATTTTCTTGGTACAATCCTTGAGGAGAGATTCTAAATTGAATCTTGTTCATCCATTTGGAAAGCTCAAGAATTAAGTAAGGTAGGAGACCTTACTAGTGCCCTAATAGCCGAAAATACATTTGTAAGGGACCGATTTTCTTCACTCTTGTATTTTGTTTTGCATGCATAATATCCTTAAGTTTTTATGACTAAAACTTTAAACTAAAATATGTGATATGTAAAATATGATTTCCAACATGTATGGCTCCGAGTGTTTGGTTGGGAAGCACAAACACGTTCATATGATGAATGCGGCATAAATGCGTATGTTACGAGCCTACAATGGATGTATGACCATACAAGGAAGGATCGACTTAGAATTGAGGCGATCAGAGAGAAGGCCAATTTAAAGTTGTCCCAATAGAGGATGAGATGATGGAGAACAAATTAAGATGGTTTGTACATGTGAAAAGGAGACCGACTAATGCTCTTAGTATGTGGCTCTAAATGTTCAAGATATATTATCGTCACAAGTTACTAAAACTGAGTCAAGCAAATCGCAGCACAAACCAAGTCAATTCTTGACTCCTTGATTCTCTCCCAGTCTTACTATATTTTTGATATTCCTTCTCCTTAGTTCTAGCTATTAGTTAGACGTTGTTAGCTTAATCTTAGCTTGTTAATTTGGTATAAATAGCTTACTCTTGTAACCTTTGTGATCATCCAATTAATTATAATACAATCCAATCTCTTTAATTTTCATGTTTATTATGATGCGGATTGGGCCGGTGATCATGGCGATTATTTATCTACTACTGGCTTTGTTGTTTTTATTGGTCAGCATCCTATTTCGTGGTCATCGAAAAAGCAGCGCGTTTTATCACGTTCCTCGACAGAGGCTGAATTTCGAGCTATTTCTGATACCACTTCTGAGATGTTATGGTTAAAATCGCTCCTCTCTGTATTACACGTATCATTGTCAAGCTCCCCTGTTATATTTTGCGACAATCTTGGTGCTACAAACTATTCGGCCAATCTTATTTTTCACTCACGTATGAAGCATCTAGCTCTGACCTTTCATTTTGTGCGCGAACATTCCAATTGGGAGCGATATGTATTCAACATTTTAATGGTGATGATCAAATTGCGGACACGTTAACTAAACCATTATCGAGATCTCGATTTACCTCACCTGCATCCAAGATTGGACTTACTCTATGATCGTCCATCTTGCGGGAGCATGATAAAGATATATTATCGTCACAAGTTGTTAAAACCGAGTCAAGAAAATCGCAACACAAACCGAGTCAATTCTTGACTCCTTGATTCTCTCCTAGTCTTACTATATTGTTGATATTCCTTCTCCTTAGTTCTAGCTATTAGTTAGAAGTTCTTAGCTACTTAGCTTGTTAATTTTGTATAAATAGCTTACTCTTGTAACTTTTGTGATCATCCAATTAATTATAATACAATCCAATTCTTTACACTAAAAGTGGGGAATATAAAAGATTGTGAATAATAGGGATAGACCTAAAAAACCCGGGATAAAGGTGATTGAGAATGATATGATGTTTCGTGGGATTAACAAAGATATTGTTTTGTAGAGAACACTACATAGAGAAATGATACGAAGGAAGTCTGATGCTTAGCTTCTTACATATAATAAATAACATTGCCCCTATACCTCTATAGTTTTTGTATATTATGAAGCTCTATTGGATATACTTGGACGATTTCACATGATGATTCATGTTAACCAACCTAAATAATTTTGGGACTAAGGCCCTGTTCTTTTGGACTTCTATTTGTCTCTTTAAGTTCGGTTCAGTTCTTATAAATTCAGTTCAGTTCAGTTCTTATAAGTTCAGTTCAGTTCCTATAAGTTCAATTCAGTTCCTATAAGCTCTTATAAGTTCAGTTCAGTTCCTATAAGTTCAGTTTAAACAAGTTCATACAACTTATATTAACTATAAATTCATACCCGTTTTTTTAATATTGGCGAGTTAAAAAAAAGTACACTTTTCATTAAAATCAATGCAAAAAATTCAATATTAAAATTATCATATACACATTATTCTTAAAAAAAAAAGTAACTACATCCACACAAATTAGTGTAAGTAAAATAGTCAAACACATACTACATGTTATCTTCTTCTACATCTAACAAATTAGTGTAAGCGTAAGGAAGCTATGTACAAGGTATGGAATAACATAGTAAAAGACATTTAACGAGACAATGGATTTGATGATGTCAGTGAAAATGAAGATGAAAATGAAAGTGACGAGGAGAATGATAATATGGAAATAGATGGTTAGAAAAAAAAATGTAATATATAATTTATTTTTTATTGTAATGTATTGTAGTACTTATATAAAAAAATTAACTTATATAAAACGTAAAATTTTTATAAGTACTGTTCGACTTCTATAAGTTCATCTCATATAAGTTCAGCTCCTATAAGTTCAGTTCAGTTCAGCTCCTATAAGTTCAGCTCCTGTAAGTTCAGTTCAGCTCCTATAAGTCCGGTTCAGTTCAGTTCAGCAACTTGAAGTCCAAAAGAATACGGCCTAAGACTCTAAGGCTATTGTTCTTATAAAAAAGGTTAACCCTATCTAATGTACGAATATTAAATCTAGGCCATAGCCTGTTTCGTAAATAGTATATTGAGTGATGAAATTAGTAGATTCCAGCCTAAAGAGTAGATTGACCAATCAGTTTACTAATTTAATGTGTTTGGTAAATGGTATATTCTGATAGCTGATGTGACTCCTATTTACGCACATTTAGTCCCCTAACTAGCCTAGTTCCTATGCTTTTTAGTATGTATTAGGGTCGTTTCTTGTCTTTAGCCTCCTTCTATGCATTCTCTATGAGGTTTGGTGTCCTTTGTAGAAGAAGGGCACTAACTTGACTAGATGGAGTGAAGCGGAGCTAAATTGATAGCATATAACGACCAAGCACCAAAGAGAAGACTAACAGCAAAGGCCTAAGTCAATAAATCAAGTGAAATGGGCAATGATGAAGACCCTCACAACCCCTCAATGATCCCCACGGATCTTGAGGTAGTCACAAGAAGAGGAAGCCAAGCTGACCCATGATCCGGGCGTCCCGAGCTCAGACCGGGCGTCCTAAGCTCAGGACGGGCGGCCCAAGGTTCAGACCGAGCGTCTCAAACACGGGACGACCGTTTTCCTCTGCAGTATGAACGTCCAACATGGACAGGTCGTGAGGCTCCTTAAGGACTTGCAAGCCACTAATCTTCATCTTAGGGATCTAATCGTCATTTAAGTCCTTAGTTAACCTAATTCTTGGAGCACTATATATACTCCATTTGTAATAATTAAGAGATAATGCTTCCTTAGTTTAAATTAAGCTCTCATTAGGAGTAGATTAGAATAGATTAGCATTTAATTATTCCACAAATTGCACTTTAATCTTTCCTCAATTATTGTTCAAGATTTATTATTGGGTAATTGAAGATTATTGGGTTATTATTGGAGAATTGACAACTCTTCATCAATCACTCAAGTTTTCTTCTATTATTCTTTCCTTTCCACTAGTTCATCTTAATTTTGGTATAATTTCTTTACTCTTTATTGCTTATTGCTTCACTCTTTCATCATGTTTATACTTGTTAAGATGATTGACACCATTGATAACATGTTTTCCATGATAATGAGTGAGTAGTTCCTTAACTAGGATTAGTGGGGGATTAAGGGAGTTAATCACGAGGTAAATTTATGATTAATGAGTTCATATGAATGCTTGCTTATTGTTCTTTCAAATTATGCACATATCATGTTTGATGAATTACTTGATTGACAACCTAGCTAGATTCTCTTACCCTTTCAACAAGGCTTGTAAGACATAAACCAACTCAAGGCTTGTTAGACCATGCATATAGTTGAATAGGCGTGGAATGAGATGCCTTCAATCCTTAGGGGAAAGACTGAAAGTCACTTCTTGTTGTAAAGTCTTGACCGACTCGGCTCCGGGACCCAAACCTTCCTAGGACTCATTTATGTTATCTCACCATGAATAGGGAAAACCAAGTCGACTTGTAGGTGTTGTAAAGTCTTGACTTACTCGGCTCCGAGACCTATGTTTCCCTAGGAATTGTAAGATATATACTAACTTGATTCCAACAATAATAATTGCTTGCATCTATATGATTCATTTATGCTATCTTACCATGATTCCCCTATGATCCCATGACATCATAGTGCTTTTAATCATTTGTTTACATCTCCATTTCTATTTACTTGCCTTGTTCTTCATTTGTTTACATTTCCTTGTCGAAATTTAGAACACAACCTCAAACCCCAATAATTGTGATACTAGCACAAATTGAGATAGATAGACTAAGAACCCAAAGCACACCGTCCAGTGGATCGACCTCGAGTTAACCACTTACTAGTTGTTTGTTGAGAATATAAATGTGTTTGATCGAGCGTACGACGACGACCATCAAAATGGCGCCGTTGCCGTGGATGGTGTTATGTGATTAAGTTCTTGTTTGTTTGTCTATTTTAATTTTGCTTTAATCTTAAGGGACTCTTTCCTCAAGGTCGTTCTAACCATTTTAGTGTAGTTTCCATGTTTGTAGTTGTTTCCTTGTCTTAGCTATGATGATGACTCAAGACTTGATACATGGAGTATGTAGTGGATCTTTTGAGTATGACTACAATGGGTATGGGGAGTTTGAGAAGCAAGTTAACACAAACCTACCTTACTACTCATATAATGAAAATCCTAACTACCACCCAAACTTTCCCCGCCAAAATTCCCACATCCAATATCCACAACAACCACCCACCCAAGACCCACTTTGCAACCAATTCCAAATACCACAATATGATCACTTTCACACCCACACACAATAAGAAGATGAGCCAAACTTTCAAAATGTGGTTCTCCAAATGATGGAAGACCAACAAAATTTCTTCACACAAATGCTAGAAGAGAGCCAAAATAGAAACAATGTTCTTCAAAGTATTGTTACCCAAGGTGAGGAGTTGGCAATTCAAATTTCCCAAATGAAGGCAACCCAACCAACCACTTCTCACCAATCCTTAAGCATTGATCATGAATGTGAATTTGAGATAATGACCTTTGATGTGGAAGATGTAAAGTGGGAAGAACCAATCTCCTTGAACTCTTGTGAGTATGAAAGGGTGGTATTTGATGAAGAAGACATAAGGTTGAGTAAGCTAAATACTCTTAGCCTTTGTGAGTATGAGGGTATGTCATTAGATATGAACATTGAGGTGATGGAGAAAGAGTTATTGAGGAGAAGTGAAGCCCCTATTTATGATTCATATGAAAAAAGCGATGATGACGAACCTATGGAAGAAGATGATGAGGGAAAGATAGACCCAAATGATAAATGGAGTTGTGAGATTAACTTGCTTAAGGAACCCATCCTTGAGAAGTTTGAAGATGACTTCAATGAAGAGGACGAATGCCTCTTCCTTATTGAACACGAGGACCTTCTCACACCCACTATGGAGCCCATGATAGTTGGAGATGACACTATGGACCTTCTCATAAAAGTCAAATCGTCATACAAGAATCACTTGGTGGAGAAGCTCAAGAACAAAGCTAAGAAGGAGCCTACATGTGGAAACTTGACACATATAGTCCTAACTCCCAAGACACCCGATCATCAATGCCATGAAAGTTCACCTTCTATCCTTGAAGGGTCAATTAATCCAAGTGTTTTTGTCATCAACTTTGGAAGAAATAGGAACAATCGGAAAACCCCCTATGTCAACAATCTTAAGTTTGCTAGTTACAAGAGCCGGGAAGGCCATCATGACAAAGCAAAGAAAAAGGGGAAGGAGTTTAAAGGGAGGTCCCTCATGGTTTGACCCTACTCTATTTTAAAATATTTCAAAACTTACTCATGCTTACTTGAAGATCATTCACAAGCTTTTGATCAACTTTTGAGAGTATTGAGCTCCACGGATAGTGGAATTTGTCATTTCAGCTTAGTTTGGTGGAGTCCTATCTCAAACCACCATTTATAATATACTCTTCCTAAACTTTACATTGTATCATAAAAGTTGCATTTTACATGTATCCTTTAGTCTTTACATGAGAGTTGAGAGGGAGAGCTTTTATCTACTCTTTAAGCCATTTTTCAGAAAATGACATGATAATAAGAAGGGATCACAAAGGCTGCAAGGGAAATGCAGCAGGAGCTGAGGCACAGGTCAACAACAATCCTAACTCAGCTGCCACATCAACTCCACCAGTCATGAAGAGGTTTACCAGGTCCAGTGTTGGGGTGCCTAAATGGCCCCTTAATCAAGATTAGTCCAGTCTGAGAATCAGATCCAGGGTCCAGGCATCAATTTATTTTAATTTAGCATCAATTCAGTCACAAGTCAAGTGGAAATGGTTAGGAGAAAGGTCCCTATCAGGTTACCATTTTTGTTCAGACAAGGCTCTAAAGCAAACCAACAAGAGTGAGTTAATTTCAACAACAATCCGGATAAAACAAATCCTCTTTAAGACTCTAGACAGTTGCTGCAACCTTTCACAAAGCAACTTCAAGCCTTCACCAAGCAAAGACAAAGGCAGTTGACTGACAGACCACTTTTCAGCATTTTACTTGTTATTTACCTAGCTTTTTTCAGTTTTACCCTATTGTCAGTCCCACATTGTAAGATATTTGTCCTTAACTTTATTTACTAGCTTAATTCTGGCCCTAGGATTCAAATGTAACCGAGCAACAACTCCCAGCAAGCTCTATTTAAAGATCATTGCCTGCAGTGAAACATTCAGACTGCTTTGGAACCAAAACCCTAAGTTATTTACTCTGAATCAAATCTTCACAACTTGTTCTTCTTAGTTTTAAGTCAGGCTTAATTCTAATCTGTGCACTGGTATGATTAGAGATTGAGAACCTGTGGCAATTAAATCAAACTTGTGCATTGCTATGGTTAAATTTAATTGTTGTTGAGTTTAAATCTGAGAATTCCCGTGCTTTGGCGTGGATTTTCTTATTTAAATTATCAAATTATTTGCTTAGATTATCCTGTGATCTTCTGTGGAAATTTAAGTGAGTAATTATATCCCAAGACCCCAAAACAAACCTTCAGTTCATAAATTCATTCAGAACTTCTGTCAGAGTTCAAATTGCTATCAGACTTGAATGATTTTTAAAAAATAGTTAGGTTACAAATTAAATCTCCAAATTTTTATCAGTTGAAGTTCATATAATCATAGCATTTACCACCAAATTTCATGAATTTTAAGAATCATTTACTATTTTTCCTTTCATCTGCAAGATCAGTGCATTGTTGAAGTTCTATCAGAATTGCCTAAGTCCAGAATTGCTTCATTTTTCCTGTTAAACCCCACAGTTTACATTCCAAATAGGCTTAGCTCAAGCCTTAAAATTCGACAAAAGCAGTCCAGAACGCCCGTCCCTTTAGCAGGGCGCTTGGCCCGTACCTGGAAGAAGTGTAAGGAAGCTTGCTGACTAGAAAAACGCACGACCTGTGCCCAAGATGCCCGCCCAAGCCAGAGGGGCGCTCGAGCCGACACCAGGACGCCCGGGCCGCATAAATAAAAACGTAGGGCTGAACTACTGCACGCCCGAACCCAACCCCGAGCCCGCTCGTCCTAGCCTATTTCTTTGATAAAACCGCCCCCTCCCCCCTACCATCCCGATTCCCTTATCTTATCACCATTACAACCAAATCTCATCATCTTCCCTACAATCTCCATCACAAAAAGCCCATCACAAAATCATCAATCCAAGGTTTTTGATCAAAGTCCCTACCAACACGTCAAGCAAGAATGTTTCTAAGGAGAAAAAGCAAGAAGACCACTGAGGCCGCACCCAAATGCCGAAAATGTGCCACTTCAACCGCCTCACGAGAGGCAAGGGGACAAGAAAATGAGATGATACCGGATGTTGCACAACTTGAGCATTTTCCGGAAGTATATTTTGTCAAAAATAAACACCGTCAACGATTTGAGCAATTGCTAGGTAAGGCTTATGAACCTACTCAATTCATCGATCTTGATGTGTTAGAAATACTTGGTATAAGGCATCAAACGGAGTTGTTCTTCAATGGTTTGGGTCTTGAGAAGATGTTTTATGCTCACGAGGACACTTACTTGAGCCTCACACTAGAGTTTTCGTGTAGCCTCCATGTTGTCACTAATCGACGAATAAATGTCGGTATGGAATTCCATCTTTGCAATAGGGACCATAGATTGACCTTAGACCAATTTGCGTGGATCTTTGGTCTTGAGGTGCCAAGGATTGACACCGAAAAACCCTCCGACCTTATTATCATCCACCTTTGGAGGGCTATTTCCGGAGAGAATTTAGTTCTTTCAAACAATGCTATACTTTTGCCATCCAACATCCGGTGATTAGGATTAGCGAACGATTCATGGCCGGGACTATTCTTGGAAGGGTAGAACAAGACAAATGCACCCTTCTCGACTTGACTTTTCTAGAGTCCTACTTGAATGTGCAAGGGACAAGGCCCTTCAACTTCAACACACCCCTTGAGATGCTTACAAGATTTAATGATTTTTCAAAGGGGAATTCTCCAATCAAAACCTTTGTGATGGGAGGCCTAGTAACAATTTTGGCAAATGAACTTTGCCCCGGGTTCAACTTTGATGGGAGATATGCTAAGCTTAAAGGAAGTACTTTGATTGATGAACATGCCATATTCTACCACCATCGGTGGTGTAAATACAATGACTCAGGGAATGTAGAATGGTTCACTAGGGGATGCTCATCACTTCTACTTTTGGGGTGGAATATACCACCCACCGATCCCCACTTGAGCCGATACTCTCAAAGGCCAAGCTACCTTCTACCCATTGAGATCTATGATCGCCCACCACCAAGAGAAGAAGTACGCCAACAAACTCCTCAAATGCCGGAATGGGGTGATGCACCACACCAACAACCATCTTATGTACCCATTCCACCCTACCCCACAACACATGTACCATTCACTCCCCAAGATACGGAATCCCCATCCATGGGTGAATTGATGTCGCTCATGCAAAATGTTGATCTTGGAGTGCACAATGGAAGGGTTGACAACTACTTGGCCCAATACCCCTCCTACTACAACATGGCTCAACAAGGGTACGTCAATCCTAGAGGCCCTTTTCAATCTTAGGCTCAACCATATCTTTTGTTCCCCAATTATGGCAACTAATGAGGGGAATTTGGCGGCCAAAGTGGGGGATCCCAAGGAGGAGGTTACGGAGAGCAAGGAGGGCATAGTGGGTATGGAAGACCCAATGATGATGATAATGAAGGATACAATGGCTAGAGACACTTGGCCATGCCACCTCTTTGTATGATACCTCTTCTTTCCTTATCTCTCATGTATAGTTACATTGTATTTTAGATTAGCTTGCATTGTAATATATTTCACATGATTAGATTAGTTTGCATTGTAATACTCCTCACATGATTCATATAGTTAGTTGCATATAGACTTGAATTCATGCATAGTCACTAATGACAAAATCTATTCCTTTCTACACTAGAAATAGTGCTTAAATCGGTTTGGGGAGGTTTGATCATAAGTGACCATAGCTTAATAGAGAACATACATCATCAAGTATAGTTTAGATTGCATTCATTTGTTATATATGTCATATAGTAGAATTGCATTTAGTTAGAGCATGTATTCATTCATATAATCGCATTTGCATTTTTACTTCAATTTCCATAAAACTTTAAAAATCCAAAAACATGTATTTCTTTCTCATTCCTACTCCTACATGTACATTGAGGATAATGTCCAAAATAAAGTGCGGGATGAGAATTTATATTCCAAAATACATAAAAATTTGAATTTTTTTGAAAAATCCGAAAAATATGTTCTTTAATTTAATAAAAACAAAATCCACAAAAATTGAAAATTTCAAAAACCAAAAACATGTTCTTTAATTTAGTAGTGTAGAATTGTATATACTTGTGTTTTTGTCCTTTTTTCATAGATACGACACTTCATTTGAGGCATTAGCAAGGGAATATGAAGACCTCTTAGTATGATCGCTCTAATCCCTATTTCCCTTCTATTTCTTTTTATTATTCATGAGAGGAGGATGGGCTTACATGTCAAGGAGGATGTGGTGTATTTTGTTGTTGCAATTTGTGTATCTATGTGTTGTTAGGAGTTGCATCTAGATTATATGGCATTTTAGTTGATAGAAGCATATGCATTAGAATTGTATATATGTGTAGTTGCATGGTTAGAAAATTTTGTGAAAATGCCTATTTGGGAAGCTTGACAAGTGTATATAAGGCCCTTATAGATAATTTTTCTCCTTGAGACTTTGTTTGCTAGAATACCCTCAAGACATCCTAGGACGTGTCATACTAGTATCTTTTGACCCATGGGCTAAGGCCTAGTCAAGACTCAAGAGTACCTTGCGGTGTGATAATTTCTTGGCTACCGTTTATTCCAAGGCGACCTTTGAAGCCATGCAACCGTTCTTTCACTTCTATCATCAGTTTTTGTCAACAAAAGGGAAAGGGCACAAAAATCCCCAAATTGAGTTCAAGTACCAAATCAAAATCAAATGTTTACAAATTGCATCAAGAAAAGAGGAGCAAAAATAGACTCCTATGCTTTAATAGAAGTACCCTTGCTACAAATGGGGTTACTTTGAAAAATGCTCAAAAATACAAAATTGAAATTGCCAAGTGTCAAAATGCCAAACATCATAAATGGCAAGAAATGTTCTTCAATGTCAAATGTTACAAAAATGGGGGGAAAAATAACCCAAAAAACTACCATCGAGAAACTCAAAACCATCTTGAAACCCGTTTATCCATTGATGATCCTTTCTTTGTTGCATGATGGAGAGGGGACGACCCTTCTTCTTGTCTAGGCAAGAGGGCGAATTACGCGATCCTACAGTGTTTTCTAACACCATAGGGACTTGGCTCTTGACAAAAGCATTTAGCAATTGTGGACAAAGGTAACCTAGTTTCACACAACTTGGAGGTGACTTGTTTGTATCCTCTTGGACTTAGTAACTAGGATAACCAATATCTATGATGGAGCGTGTTCCCTTGAATTGCTTCCCTTGTAGGTGATTTCCGCCACTTAGATGCACTAGTAGAGAAAGTGTTATTGACATCGCCCTAATAACATCACTTCTTAATAAAAACGATGTAATCACTAATAATAGAGTGATTGACGTCGATTTTTCAAAAAAACTGATGTTAGTTATTTTTTTTTATTATTTACATCAGTTGTTAGCATCGGTTATTTGAAAACCGATGTTAATTTATTTACTTGAAACCGATGTCAATTTAACAGGGCCTATATTTACATTACGTCGGTTAATTATTGAATCGATGTCACAAAATCTCATTGTTTACATGCCAATATCAACCTAATATCCCTAACCAAAACCCTCACAAGTCACAAACTTTACAACCCGTCGTCGCCCTCCACTGAACCCCACGCACAACCCGTCGACGCCCTCCTCTACACACCAAGCCGATCACCACACCTCCCACCCTGCAACTTCATCCCCTCTGATCAACACTGTCACACCCGCTATATATCCTTTAATCGATCGTCTGCTTCGACGCTGTTGTATGATCGATTAAGGTAATTGTAGACACCTCGTTTATGCACCCCTCGCCAAACACCCGGTGATGATTGGGCCGCATGTTTGATACGCGGAACGATTTGTGACAGTTCGTAAGTTTATCGTCAAGTGATTGCTCAAACACTAATGTCTACCTCTTAATTGTCATCTAGGTGTCATTACGGTCGTTTTGGCAGTAATTAGAGTACATTTGGAGTCTGGGCCTAAAACCGTCTTCATTTCCTAAAAACCGTCAAATCCCGAGTCAAAAGTAATGTCCTTGTCTACCTAAGGTTAGGATGTCATAAATGTTGAGATTATATCTCATTTTGAGTCCCATGTCACTTTATTAGGCTAAACTAAAAGTTTACATTACAAAATGTGCATTTCATTTAGTTAAAATGATAACCCGAACTTTAGGCCCACTTTTCGAGGTGATAACAACTTTGTTGGGTCAGGCCTATTTCACATAAAGTTCTAGATCTCTTTCTTAGCTTTCCAACGCCACCAAAATCACCTTATTCCGAGTCTTGTAGAGAAAGTTATGCCTAAAATACGACAGTCAAAACGCGTTTTCTACGCGCGAGAGGAACCTACCCGGAAAGGACGCAAAAGTCTTGCGCCTCTTCCAAGGGACGCAGCACCTGCTGCGCCTTTTCCCAGGGCTTTCTTTTTGTCCAAGTTTCCGTGTTTAACCTAAGTCGGTTGTTTCCGGATCTTTCTTTCCGTATCCTAGTCTTACCATAATTCCGTCGTGTGATTAGTATAAATAGGAGCCTTCGCTCCTCATATTTCTCACGCGAGTGTCCGCCCTTCTCTTCTCCCTTTGCATTCTAGACTTTGTTCTTACTTTTTGGCGTCTACGTGCTTGAACATTCGACCACGTAAGCTCGGATCCTTCTGAGTACCAGCCTCCCCGTTTGCATGACCGACCAATTTGACCAACTACACTCAATCAACTTAATTAATTAATCGTTTTCCTCTTACGAGGGCACTTTCTTTGCATTCGCGTCGAGCATCACTAATCGATATCTTAGTCCTTCTCGTTTCGTCAACATGTAAGTCTGAGGGTGTAAATCTCTCTTTTATTTATTGTATTTATTTATCGTATCATCAATTGTAAGGTTTATGTCGAAAATACCATTAAAACCGATTTCTAAAACCGTGCTTTAAAACTTCTTTTTTACGGATTTCCAGTAGATAACCGTCGAGAAAGGACGCAGCAACTGCTGCGCCTCTTGAAGGAGCGCAGCTTCTCGCTGCGCCTCTTCGTGAGGGCCGCCGCAGCCTCGCTTCCTTTCTTCTTCGTTAGATCCTCTCTGTTATTCGTCCCAAAATCCTTTTATCTCTGCTTTCGTTTGTTCGTTAATTCTTCATCGCAGTATATATTTCACATGTATATTATAACCATCATCATTAACATGTTTTAATCATCACAAATCCGACTTAAATCCCTAATAATCCAATATTTGCGGGTTTTCACCATTGAATTCAATTCCGGGTTGTAGAGATTCAATTCATCAGTATTGGGTTTCTGGAATTCGTCTTTGATATAGTTTTCATCTATCTTTTGTTGTATCTATCGCATGTTCGTCATTAATCTATCGTATTTAACCTAGTTAATTGAATTAATTTGTTTGACTCATTAATATTTTTCACTTCTGTCATTATTCCATCATATTAATTCGTTCAATTCCGTCTCATTCATGTTTTACTGTTTTCATGACTCATTCATATGTTAAATAACATGCTAATCACTTTCATCCGAGTAAATTTCATTAATCGATCATTAAAATCACCAATTAACATTAACGGCTTGCAATTACGGCTTCACAGCCAGAACTGAGCCAAGGAACAGACGCAGCGTCTGCTGCGCCTATTCCAAAGGACGCAGCTCTGCTGCGCCTGTTCCTGGTTGATTTCTGCCTCTGAACTCCGTTGTTGCTTTGACCTAGTTTAATTAGTTTACGTATTAACTAACTATTATCCGTAATATCACGCTAATTCATGTTCGTTAGTTTATTTATTTTATTCTTTTATTCTTTTTTTCTCAAATTATCCGTTTTAAAGGTATTTTCTACATAAATCGCCAAATCCATTGTAATTATTGTAATTTTCATTATTGTAATTTATAATTATTGTATTTCTTTTATCACTTGTATGTTTCCACATGTAATTGAACATAAATCCTACTTCGACATTAATTGTATGCTAAACTAATTGTTCACCGACTTAGTCTAACCTTCACATGCTAGGATTAAAACTTGGATGTTGCATTGCATGCATATAGCCAACGATATATCAAGTACGAATGATGTCCCTAATCATTAGTAGAGGCCGCTATCGAGGCGGGCGGGATTAGGTGTTCGATCAAAAGAGCTTCCTAATACGTACCCTCACCCCTTACTCCAGATCTCCGTGAACACCCGTGTTCATTGGCATCCACGAGAGTCATTCTAGACATAGAATGCTAAGGGTAACGATTGCTTAGTGTTCATGTCTCTACTTTGTGTCTTGACATGACACGAGGTATTCGAACGGTTCCAATTTCCCATAAAAATTGGTGGCGACTCCATACAAAATGCAAACGCTTGTTTCCCAAGCGCCCCGTGGCCCCCGCTGTCCACGCTTTGGCGACTCATGGGGATAATACACTTACGTGTAGCCAAAAGGGTGAAACTTGAACAAGGTTAGGGAATAGTTTGTACAAGACAATTGTCGGTTTTCATAACTCGGTCTTCCTAGACCGTTTCATTCGGCCTTCCTAGGCCCAACCCAACCCATTCGACCAATTGTCCCGTCTAAACGGTCCTAATTCTTATTTGGGCCTAAGGATGGATAGCGATTGACGTCATCCATACCATGATGCTTACTCTTGTTTGTATCAAGGGCCTTCACTACTTGAGGAAATGGACTAGGAATCGGCCTTACTCTTGTTTGGTACGAGCCTCTCCACAGACTTCGGGTTTGATGGTTCGGTATGGCAACCCACCCTTTAAACCAAAACCCTTTTAAATGCACTCAGCATCTCGTTATAATGCTTGTATAAATGTTTGTACCTTTCATGATCACCTTTTCTAAACAAAACCATGACGATTTTTCAAAAATCAAAATCCTTTTTCTTAACCAAAATTTCGAAATAGGCCTTCAATTAGCGCAAAATCCGGTCAAAATTCTGTCCGTTTTTCGTGTCAAAATTCGGGCCACAAACCCATTTCAAAAAACCAAAAAAAAAAAAAAAAAAAAAAAAAAAAAAAAAAAAAAAAAATCCAAAAAAAAAAAACAAAAACGTTTTATTCAAAATATTTTCCAACATGTAAATGTAAATATGTAAATTCAATTGGGCTAAGTTAGAGTCAAAGTTCAAACCGACTATGTCCTAGTCGGAACTCTGTGGAGTCATAAACCCGTCTTCCTTTACATTTTTGGGTCTTTTCAAAATTCAAGTCAAGTCCTAAGGCGTCACGCCATTATTTTGGACTCCCTACCCCAATTCAGTTAGGATCTTAGCATTTTCGAGACATCGAGTCACACGTTTCGAGGCTCAACACACGAGTCTCAATGGGCCCTCATATCCGAGTCTAAACTACAAGTCTTCTTAACACCTATAAGCAAACCTCGAGTCCAGAATCAACGTGTCATCAATTCCGTCAATAAGGTCAATCATATGAGGGTCACTCCGTCAAAGTCAACACTCGAGTCTAAAATTAAAAGTCAAGCACCGTGAGTCCAAACACGAGAGGTCACTCGCGACGTTTCCTGGATTCACAAGTCAAGAGTCTAGTCATCGCATCTCATTGCATGTATCCTTTGTTTGTTGCTCTAGTATGCGTGATCCCATGTCGAACCGAGTTGTAATGCGCGTCATTTCTGTCGAGTAGGAATCCAGCAAGTTCTGTCAGTCAACAAGGTCACGAAGGAGTTCAAGCCACAATCACCGTGTCTCTTCAAGATGTTTATGCCATGGTTCTACGAGTTCAAGCTACAGTGGAAAATTTGAGCATTCGCGTCCTCACCCTTGAAAATGGAATGGTGGAAAAGAACATGCCAACTAGGGAAACCTCTAGTCTAGGTCGTCTAAAGTTTACGTCTTGCAATAACCATCGTCCTAGAAAGCCTAAAACAGCTGAAAGGAAACCTGGGAGGCATCAAAGGGTGCTTACCGATTTAGGCATGTCTTATGCCGATGCTTTGAAGAGACTCTCTGCCCAAGGCAAGCTACATCCAATAGGGCCGACTCCGGATCCACCTTTAGAGAAACAGGTAAACCTCTGGAAGGGCAACAAATACTACTTATATCACCAAGGTAGAGGCCATGATATTGAAGAGTGTTTTCTCTTGAAACACACCATTCAGGATATGATCGAGGATGGCAAGCTTCCAATGCCACCATTTGTGGAGCAATTCGATGGGACCGACCCTCTTGGGTCTAACAACACTAAATACGATGAAGGATCATTCCTAGACTTTTCTCATCTCCTCGATCCGCGTGATGACAAAGAAATCAAAGCGCCGAAGGAGGACGATGTCCAAAGTGGAATGCTCATGCTTTCCAAGATAGAGGGAGCCATTGATACTCTAAACTCTCGGCTTTCCCACATGGGGAATCAATTTACTGAAATGGATAGGAAGCTTGAGACCCAATCCTTCAAGATGAAGAATGTCCAGACAACCCCTCAACCTCATGGTCTCGAGGAGAAAGCAAAAAGTGAGCGATCTATTCCTAGTTCCTCTCATCCAAGAGTCAAAATCAACGACAACCTCATGGAGCCTTCGTCAAAGAAATTAAACAACTCTCTCAGGTCATTCACAAATCTAGGAATAACTTATGCCCTAGCCTTGAACAAATTATCCTCTCTAGGTCTTATTCAACCAATAGGACCCACACCAGATCCAGAAAAGAAATTTAAATTGTGGGATGGCAATTCATATTGTCAATACCATAGGGGTAGGAGGCATGGTACAGAAGATTGTTATAATCTCAAGCATGTCATACAAGATAGGATTGAGGATGGTAGGATTTCTGTCTCACTCCTGAAATGTTTGGGTACAGAAGTTAAGCGATCTTATAAGGAGTTCAACATCGCAGATGATCAAGAAGATGAGCGATCCACCAATCATTTGGTGAAAAGAAGGAAAACAGACTCACAGGTACCCAACAATCAAACAATCTACATTACCGACGTAAAGGTTATAGAACCTTCACCAGAAAGAGGAACTCGACATTCAAGGTCATACTCCAATTTAGGCATGCCTTATACGGTAGCCTTTAAAAGACTCTTTGCCAAAGGACTGATCTAACCAATCGGTCCAACCCCAGACCCTAGGTACGAGAGGAGAGGTCGCTTCTGGGACGGCTCTCAACATTGCTTATTCCATAGGGGTAATGGACACGACACTGAAGAATGTTCCAAACTCAAATATACCATCCACTATATGCTCTATCACGGCAAGATATCTTTATCGACCCTCGATCCGTTAAGAGAATAGAATGACCCTCATGGGTGTCTTACTCTTCAATGACAGGAAGGCCTCTTGGGCCTTTACCCTTCCAGTGTTCCCAATGATGAGGATGAGGAGCTCAAATGGATGAATGCTCAAAGTCAGATGCCGAAGCTAGTTGCTGGAAGAGAAAATGTTCAAGCATGGGCCAATGATTACGAGTCTGGATCTAAGATCGCGTCAAAGTCCGAGTCTGAGTCTGAGTCTTAGGCTTTCTATCCCATAATTTTTGTCATAATGTCTTTCTTCGTGTCCATTTCCGTTTCTAGTGACAACCTGGGGGCTGTCCCATGAGTCACATGTCTTCTCGAGTCTATATTAAGTACATTTATTATCCATTTCAATAAAAGCACACTTTTCAATCCACATATTCTATCATATCTCTTCCTCTACCCTTTTCCTGTGACAACAAAAATTGGTTTGAGACATTTTTTAAAATGACAACAACAACACATGACAGTCAATGTGAGTACACTTATATGATGTTCCGTTCAAAGTTGTAGAGGACCCGAAACTCCGTGTTCTTTTCTTACCTATTCCATGTCTGGCAATAGAAACCACAATATAACCCTAGTCTAGGACGAGCATATCTCAAGAGATTCTAGGACGAATCCAGACCATCTCCCTTGTTGACGATCCATGACAGAAGGCAAGCCCATTCCCCACAATAAACGACGTCTTTACTAAAGACCAACCCATTTCACACCAAAGGTGCTAGTCTGACCCAAATCCATGGTAGCAATCAAATCCAAGACGATGCGAGCCATGATCAAAGACAAAAGGCTCAATCAAGAGAAACTGAGGTCAATATCCAAGGCCACAATTATGCCCGTAATCCAAGACAAAAGAGTCAAAAGAAGAAGGCTCAATCGAGCAAGTCAAGTCAATATCCGAAGTTAAAAGTTATCTTCAAAAACCTGATCAAAAATCTGAGCAAAAAGCAAAGATATATTCCAGACTAAGAATCCGAGTCTGAATCAAGAACAAGCCTGGAATCAAATGCTATACAGAATACTGCTGAAGTCTAGGTAGAATCAAGACATCGATGAAGATGGTCATCTAGCACCCTTACTTAGCCTCTCACACATCACATACCCTAAGTCCTTCTCGAGACCGTTATGGGGAGATAGTTAGGAATTTTGAGAATCCTTTCAAGCTCGTCAAGTATACCCATCCTTTAGGGCCAAGACATGGAAATTTGATCCCACATCATTTAACCTACCCTTATGTGCTCAGGCAACATTAAGCCAAGAGACTCCATTTCCAAGCCACATTACAAGCCATAATCCCATCAAGCCTTAACTCCACAAAAATCAAAGCTCCAGAGATTGTTCATAAAGCCTCTTATTACCGAGCTCCACATTCCAAACATCCAATCCAGTTTCGCCTTGACCCAGACACGGAGTTTTCAATACTTTACTACCCAGAACGGGACATACCCATATCATCATTAGGGTCCACTAAATGTGCTCACACGACAAGGAAATTTTTACAAAATTAATTATACCTCTTTGGTCTATGATCAGAGGGAGTTATCTCAAATCGATTCTTCGAGTCACCAAAGGAATATTACCCTTGTGACCTCTGCACTTTAAGGCCCTAACAACATAGCTTAGGCACACACCTGAACTACGAGCATGGTTTGATTTCACCTATTCAGGTGGATACGTAGGCAGTCCTTTCTTACACAAGAAGGATACAACCACAACACCCAAACAAAATTAACCAAACACCTGAACTACGATCTGGTTTGATTTCACTTCACGTGAATACGTAGGCAGTCCTCAGGGACACAACCATCCCCACTTCCAACTTTCAATCTCAATTATCAACCACCTCAACCATCAACTTCCAACCTCTATTTCAAGCTTCCAACCTCAATTAACATCCCTTCCACAACCATCACCTCTTTACTGGGGGCTCCTTCTTGTCGCCCAATCTCCTTTTTAGCAAATTCCAGAGTCATCTTCTCATCCTGGGGGCTTCACTTCCGAGATGCCACCTTTCCTTTATTCCTCTCTTATTTTAGGCCAAGTTAGTACTCGGTCCAGACAATGAAAAAGATCTTAGATCAATTCTCCAAGTCATCGTGCCTCAAGAAGGTTCTCTTTTACAGCGAGCGGCATCAAAAGATGTTCAAGTAGACAGCTGATCCATGGCTCATGCCTTTATATGCCCTCATCATTCTCTCAATTATTCTTATACCTTTGGAACTGATACGCATTGTCACCCACACTTGGTTAGGGGTTGCGCATACTTAAACAAAGTCTGTCTAAGTCATCCCTGTGTCGCGTCAATCAAACCTAAGTCTACGTTTCGTGTCGCGTCCTATAAGGTCCGTGTCATGTCAAGTCCTATGTCTAACGCCCATTGAATATGCATAACGCATTACAAAAGACAAATTTCTTTGAACAAGTTTTAAACGACTTTTAAAAAGAAACAACTTTTGCAAAACCTATGTGTTTCCTCATTCGAGGTCCATGTGATAATTGCTTACGTGCATATATTAGATTGCATTTTTGTGTGGCTACTAACCATGCAGGTAAGTATTAGAAGCAGTACTTGACCAAGACCTCGCTTCCCACAACGAGCGAATACTCTTTGACAGGTGTTTCGACACACCTCTATTCTTCCCCCAACGAGAGTAAGCGGATAGACTTTCCCTCTCAAGACATGGAGATTAACATCTACCTAAGCAGATTTCTCCTCAGCAGTTCCTGCCTGTGTCCTGCCGCTTCCAATATTTCTTTAACATCTACCCAAGCAGATTTTCCTCCAGCAGTTCCCGCCTGTGTCCTGCTACTCACAATATATCTTGTTTCCCCGCGGAGTGCGACAAAGGTGTCGTTCTCCAGAAGTTCCCAAACCAAAGCCTTCTTCTTTAGGTTCGTAAACCCGAAATTAGGATAACTTAACCCTAGGATCCCAAATCCTCTTAGGTTCACAAGCCTTTGAGTTCTCATACAAGCCTTTCATATAACTAGGTTCATACACCCGACTCTTTAGGTAACCCTTTTCAGGATAAACCCTTCAGATCTTTTAGAAACTTACCTTAATGTTTTAGACAACCCTTTAGATAACCTTTCAGGATAATCCTTCCTTCAACCTTATCCCTTCAGATAACCTTCCTATATTCAGATAACCTTCAGATACCCTTCAGATAACTCCTTAGATAACCTTTCAGGATAGTCCTTTTTTCATCCTTATCTCTTCAAAATAATCCTTCATTTTTTGATCCTTTCGGTAACCTTCAAATAACCCCTTTTCAGTTAAGTCCCCTTTCAGCCTTCCCTTTAGAGAGAATTATCCTTTAGCCTTCCCTTTAGAGAGAACTATTCCTTCAACCTTCCCTTCAGTGAGAGATAGCCTTCAGAAGAGATTCCTTCAGGATCATTGTGACCCCCTAAATGCCTTCGAAAAAGTCGACACCAAGTTATCTTCACCCGAATGTGACCCGAAACCCGACCAAACATGACCCGAGTTTTGCCCGACCCGAAAATGACGTCTTCAATTCCATTTCACCATTGACACGGGGTATCTCGGGTATGGTCTCTTCTTATGGTTGGCGAGCTTCCTTACGTAGTCTAATGGACTTTAAACGACCCTCCCCGATAGTATGGTCTCTTCTTATGGTCACTCTTCCTTACGTAAATGTTCCCCTCCCCGATAGTCGACGACAAAATGTTCAGGTCCTTGGTTCAGACCCCTTGAACCGCCTCGCGTCGCCATAGTCGTCAGGTTGTAATCTTCGATTGACCTGATGGCTATACTTTAACTTTCGCCTTGTCCAAGCCTCAGTCAAAGTGGGGGCTCTGTAGACACCTCGTTTCTGCACCCCTCGCCAAACACCCGGTGATGATTGGGCCGCATGTTTGATACGCGGAACGATATGTGACAGATTAAATAAGTTTATCGTCAAGTGATTGCTCAAACACTAATGTCTACCTCTTAATTGTCATCTAGGTGTCATTACGGTCGTTTTGGCGAAGAATTAGAGTACATTTGGAGTCTGGGCCTAAAACCGTCTTCATTTCCTAAAAACCGTCAAATCCCGAGTCAAAAGTAATGTCCTTGTCTACCTAAGGTTAGGATGTCATAAATGTTGAGATTATATCTCATTTTGAGTCCCATGTCACTTTATTAGGCTAAACTAAAAGTTTACATTACAAAATGTGCATTTCATTTAGTTAAAATGATAACCCGAACTTTAGGCCCACTTTTCGAGGTGATAACAACTTTGTTGGGTCAGGCCTATTTCACATAAAGTTCTAGATCTCTTTCTTAGCTTTCCAACGCCACCGAAATCACCTTATTCCGAGTCTTGTAGAGAAAGTTATGCCTAAAATACGACAGGCTGTCAAACGCGTTTTCTACGCGCGAGAGAACCTACCCGGAAAGGACGCGAGCAAGTGTTGCGCCTCTTCCAAGGGATGCAGCACCTGCTGCGCCTTTTCCCAGGGCTTTCTTTTTGTCCAAGTTTCCGTGTTTAACCTAAGTCGGTTGTTTCCGGATCTTTCCTTCCGTATCCTAGTCTTACCATAATTCCGTCGTGTGATTAGTATAAATAGGAGCCTTCGCTCCTCATATTTCTCACGCGAGTGTCCGCCCTTCTCTTCTCCCTTTGCATTCTAGACTTTGTTCTTACTTTTTGGCGTCTACATGCTTGAACATTCGACCACGTAAGCTCGGATCCTTCTGAGTACCAGCCTCCCCGTTTGCATGACCGACCAATTTGACCAACTACACTCAATCAACTTAATTAATTAATCGTTTTCCTCTTACGAGGGCACTTTCTTTGCATTCGCGTCGAGCATCACTAATCGATATCTTAGTCCTTCTCGTTTCGTCAACATGTAAGTCTGAGGGTGTAAATCTCTCTTTTATTTATTGTATTTATTTATCGTATCATCAATTGTAAGGTTTATGTCGAAAATACCATTAAAACCGATTTCTAAAACCGTGCTTTAAAACTTCTTTTTTACGGATTTCCAGTAGATAACCGTCGAGAAAGGACGCAGCAATTGCTGCGCCTCTTCGAAGGAGCGCAGTTCCTGCTGCGCCTCTTCGTGAGGCTGCCGCAGTTCCTGCTTCCTTTCTTCTTCGTTCGTCCTCTGTTATTCGTCCCAAAATCCTTTTATCTGTTTCGTTTGTTCGTTAATTCTTCATCGCAGTATATATTTCACATGTATATTATAACCATCATCATTAACATGTTTTAATCATCACAAATCCGACTTAAATCCCTAATAATCCAATATTTGCGGGTTTTCGCCATTGAATTCAATTCCGGGTTGTAGAGATTCAATTCATCAGTATTGGGTTTCTGGAATTCGTCTTTGATATAGTTTTCATCTATCTTTTGTTGTATCTATCGCATGTTCGTCATTAATCTATCGTATTTAACCTAGTTAATTGAATTAATTTGTTTGACTCATTAATATTTTTCACTTCTGTCATTATTCCATCATATTAATTCGTTCAATTCCGTCTCATTCATGTTTTACTGTTTTCATGACTCATTCATATGTTAAATAACATGCTAATCACTTTCATCCGAGTAAATTTCATTAATCGATCATTAAAATCACCAATTAACATTAACGGCTTGCAATTACGGCTTCACAGCCAGAACTGAGCCAAGGAACAGACGCAGCGTCTGCTGCGGCTATTCCAAAGGACGCAGCTCTGCTGCGCCTGTTCCTGGTTGATTTCTGCCTCTGAACTCCGTTGTTGCTTTGACCTAGTTTAATTAGTTTACGTATTAACTAACTATTATCCGTAATATCACGCTAATTCCTGTTCGTTAGTTTATTTATTTTATTCTTTTATTCTTTTTTTCTCAAATTATCCGTTTTAAAGGTATTTTCTACATAAATCGCCAAATCCATTGTAATTATTGTAATTTTCATTATTGTAATTTATAATTATTGTATTTCTTTTATCACTTGTATGTTTCCACATGTAATTGAACATAAATCCTACTTCGACATTAATTGTATGCTAAACTAATTGTTCACCGACTTAGTCTAACCTTCACATGCTAGGATTAAAACTTGGATGTTGCATTGCATGCATATAGCCAACGATATATCAAGTACGAATGATGTCCCTAATCATTAGTAGAGGCCGCTATCGAGGCGGGCGGGATTAGGTGTTCGATCAAAAGAGATTCCTAATACGTACCCTCACCCCTTACTCCAGATCTCCGTGAACACCCGTGTTCATTGGCATCCACGAGAGTCATTCTAGACATAGAATGCTAAGGGTAACGATTGCTTAGTGTTCATGTCTCTACTTTGTGTCTTGACATGACACGAGGTATTCGAACGGTTCCAATTTCCCATAAAAATTGGTGGCGACTCCATACAAAATGCAAACGCTTGTTTCCCAAGCGCCCCCGTGGGCCCCCGCTGTCCACAGTAATATGAATCATACTTTTTCTTATTGTTTTTCCATTATATTAATGTTGTTTGATTTCATGATAGAGTAATAATTGAAAGTATATATATGGTCTTATCTCCGTTATACTGGTATTAGTTTTGTTCACTTTTTTAAAATTGGTTTTAATACCCATTATTGTTCACACCAGGCCGACCACTACAGTCCTTCATCTCTGCTGCAACTGCTCCATCAACCGCACTCCTTCGATGCTGATATATGAATAAAGGTACATATAAATAATAATCGGTATTTATCTTAATGTTTCTTCATTATATTACTGTTGATTGAACGAGTTTTGTACGAAAAATGTTATGGACCGATTTGGTTTCCGATTTGCCTTCTGATAAACTCATGCTTGTTATGGTCCGATTTGGCTTCCGATTTGCCTTTTGATAAATCGTGCTTGTTATAGACAATTTTCCTAATCATTTTGATCCACCTATCTTAATATGTTGATAAACAATGCAATGGTTTGTATGTCCATTCGAGGGCTATCATGGTAATAGCAATACGCTTCCATTATCGCCACGTTGACGTCGTAAGTACACCTCGCTTTTAGGCACCCAATAAGTTAATTATTTTCAGCTGTGTTAGGTATTACTTTCAAGTGAATTATACACCATATCATTTAAGTTGGTTAGGGTTTATGGATTAATGAATTGGTTTTTTTTTTTTTTTTAATTCTATCGGGATTAAAATTTTTATTATTAGGAAAGGCAGCTTCATCTTCCCCGTATTCTCTGTCTAATCTCAGTTTTGGTGCTCTTCGCAACCGTCTCAGGTGTACTTAGGACGACATTAATTCTCACATTCTCTGCCGCCACACTGATAATATAAGGCACTAAGGATTGCAACATAGATTTTCCTCCTTAATCCAGTACCTTTCATTCTCGAGCTTCCTTGCATGGTATCAATGATAGGTATCTTGATTCCAATCCATTTCTCCGTTAGTTCAATTATTTAGAACATATGTTCGTGGGTTTCTGGAAAAAACGTCACATATGCTGCATCTATTGTTCTCACAGCATCCCAATTTTAAAATCTTGTCTTTCACATTTAAACCCTTGTTCGACTCTGCAATAAGTTTCTCTCTTCCCTTCTCCTATGAGTACTCAGGTCATACGCTGTAGATTGGTCATACTCCAACTCCAAATATCGCAACATTTGGTGATCCTTGACAATCTTGCGGTTGTACAATCTTTGGGTTTTGTATGCAGATTGTCTCATTTGGAATTTGTTTGATATTTGCTCTAATAGGGTGGGTAAGTTGTACACTCGTTATTCACTTGTACATACTATCTATTTTACTTAGATTCGGGACAACGGGTCTTCTGAACTTCACATTACTCAGCTTTTTCAGGCATGGGAATCCTGTCCCAAACTCGACGCAATGTTGCTAGCTAGAAGGAGCTTAGATATAAGGAGCAAACGAGGAGTATTAAACTAGTTATGTTGGTTTTTTTATGACATTTTGTACCCTACTATCATTATTTAGTGAGACTACAAGTATCTCTTTATGTGTAGATCTAATTGTTTTTGTTCACAACACGTGTATATATACATTTTTGGAGTATTTATTTATAAATTATCGGATTTGGAAGTGTTATTTTTATTTATTGAGTGCAACTCTCATTATTTGAGGTTTTTGTCCCATAAGAAACGCCTCAAAATGTAATTTTTTTTAATAAAATAAAACCTATTAACATCGGTTTTAATTAATAAATGATGTACAAAATACCTATTAACATCGGTTTTAGTTAATAAATGATGTAAATAAACTGATATTTACATCAGTTCTACACCAAAACCGATGTAAATGAGAGGCTATTAACATCGGTTCTAGAAAGAAACCGATGTATATTGTATGCTATTAACATCGGTTTTACAACCGATGTTAAGGTTAAAATACTATATACGTCGCCCCCATAAACATCGCCACAAAACCGATGTAAATGGGGCAAAATAACCGATGTCAATGGCACTTTTTCTACTAGTGATGAGAAAAGTGACTATTCTTTTGTTGATGCATCCATTATTTGTTTTGTGTGCTTAATGCTTGGATGTGTTACCATTTTGGCAAGTCCCACCTTGCCTTGCAAGAAGGCATCTTACTTCATGGATGTCTTGTTGTGAGTTGAAGAGGCGGAGTGAGACCCGCTAATTGTCTCACATCGGCTATATAAATATTATTAGTTTAAATAAAGGTCTAGTTCTAGTCACCTCTTTACTCGGGACGAGTAAAGGTTCGGTTTGGGGATATTTGATGTGACTCCTATTTACGCACATTTAGTCTCCTAACTAGCCTAGTTCCTATGTGTAGACACCTCATTTCTACACCTTCCGCCAACACCAGTGATGATTGGGCCGCATGTTTGATACGCGGAACGATTTATGACTGTCCGTAAGTTCATCGTCAATTGATAGCTCAACATTCGAGTAAACCCCTTGGTCGTCATCTACGCACCGATACGGTCGTTTTGATAGTACTTAGAGTTCATTTGGAGTCCGGGTCAAAAACCGCTTCATTTTCTAAAAATCGTTTAAATGCCGAGTCGGAATATTCCGGAATGTTCTAGAATTCTCTGGATATTTATTCCTAATTAAAATTAATATTTTAAGTTAATATCTACTGTAATATTGTGTTTCATGGAAAAAGGAACTGTATATCTACCGAAATTCCATAATAAAACGCGGAAATCTTTCTTGCTGAAGAGGAAACCTCTGGGAAAATGATGCAGCAGGTGCTGCGCCTTTTCGAAGGGTCGCAGTAGTTGCTGCGCCTCTTCTCCAGCCCTCTTTTCGCATTTTCCATAATATTTCCGTGATTTATTTCCAAATATGTGTCATTCCTAAACTGTTCCATATGTTTAGTATAAATAAAGGCCTCCGGCCTCCATATTTAGCACGCGAGTGTTCCGCCCCTTCTCTCTCTCTCTCTCTCTCTCTCTCTCTCTCTCTCTCTCTCTCTCTCTCTCTCTCTCTCTCTCTTTACATTCTAGACTACGCTAATAACTTTTGACGCCTACGTGCTTGATTAATGGACTATGTAAGCTCAGATCATTCTGAGTCCCAGTCACGTTGCATAGACCGACCAATTTGACCAACTCCACGTTTAATCAACCTAATCAATCTACTAAATCCTCTAACGATGGCATTTTCCACACATATTCGAGTCGAGCACTCACTAAAACGATAACTTTAGTCAATCTCGTTTCGTCAAACATGTAAGTCTCAGGGTGTAAATCCCATTTTTATTATTGTACTTTATTTTGTATCAATTAATGTAGATCTATATCAAAAGCACGTTCGAAAACCGGTCTAAAATCCATCTTTTGAAACTTTTTTTACGAAACAGCAGGGGCCAGACGTCGAGAAGAAACGCAGTAGTAGCTGCACCTCTTCGAAGGATCGCAGCCTTGCTGCGCCTCTTCTAGAGGTTGCCCGCTGCTCCTGCTCTTCTTCTTCCCCGACTTCCTGCAAATTTCTTCTTTTATTTCTTTCTTTCATTATTCTTTGTTTTCTTTTTGTTGTGTCATTATATAAATTATGTTTTAACAATTCTCTTTTAAATTACAATGCTTAATTAGTCCTTAATCCTAAGTAATTCAATACTTGCGGGTTTTCGCCATTTTAATTCAAATCGATTCTTCGGGTTTCGACTTGTTCATGTCGAGGTTCTGGAATCCTAATTTGATACATAAGTTTTCTTTCGAGTCTTATTTGTCCAGTTTCGTTTTAATTTAACCTCAAGTTTTGCCTTTTTGTATTTCCGACGCAAGTTCATCGTATAATCATGTAAACAACTGTAATTTCTCGTTTTAATTCGTTTTATGACTTGTTCAAATAAATATAATCGGTTAAAACACTTCAATTCGAGTCTAATTTCAATAATTCATCCTAAATCTACCAACGAATGATAACAGTGTTGCGGTTCTGACTTCACAGCCAGAACCCAGCTCTAGAACAGACGCATGAAGTGATGTGCCTCTTCCAAAGGACGCAGCAGGTGCTGCGCCTGTTCTGGGTTGGTTTTTGTCCCTGAACTATTTCTCGCTTTGACTTAGCTCCTAATTACGGTTCACATTAACTACTATTCGTATTATCACCTCTAATCTGACATATTTTCATATTTTAATTCCAATCTTATTTTTCCTTTTATTTTCTTCTTTGAAATCCCGTCTTCGAGCGTGCTTTTAACATAGATCAAATAAACCTTATACTCCCTGTAATTTTAATTATCGTAATTATTACTATGTATGATTTAATTGTATGGCATTCACATGTATTGAATCTATCGTTTATTTCGACCAAATTGTTTGCTAAAACACGTGTTAACCGACATAGTTTAATTTCACATGCTAGGATTAATCTATGTTTGTTGCATTGCATGCATTATATCGACGACATATCAAATATGAACAATATCCCTAATCATTAGTAGAGACCGCTATCGGGGTGGGTGGGATTAGGTGTTCAAATTAAAGAACTTCCTAATACGTACCCTCACCCCTTACTCCAGTTATCTCTGGACATCCGTGTCCATTAGCATCTCAAGAGTCATTCTAGACATGGAATACTAAGGGTAACTAGTTCTTAGTGTTCATGTCATTACTTTGTGTCTTGACGTGGCACGAGTATTCGAACAGTTTCCAATTTTTCCACAATAAATTGGTGGCAACTCCACAAATGCAGGCTTATTCAACCCTTCACCGGTTTCAATGCCTCATAAATCGGTAACGGCCCATGTTGTGCTTTGGCAAACCAAGGTTCCGTGGGAGAAGTGCCGCCGCCTCGAAACCAACGCGCGGGTGGCCCATGTCCACAGTTTGGCGACTCCGCTGGGGATGATACACTTACGTGTTACCCAGGGTGAAACTTGAACAAGGTTAGGGAATAGTTTACACGAGACAGTTGTCGATTTTCATTACTCGACCTTCTTAGGTCGTTTCATTTGGTCTTCCTAGGCCCTAAACCAACCAATTCGACCAATCGTCTCGTCTGGACGGTCCAAATTCCTATCTGGGCCTAAAGATGGATAGGGATTGACGTCAACCATACAGCGGTACATACTCATGTTTGTATTGAGAGCTTTTCACTACTCGAGGAAATGGACCAGGAACCGGCTTTACTCATGTTTGGCACAGACCTCTCCACAGACCAGGGTTTGATTGCTTGGTATGGCAACCCACCTTTCTAAACCAAAACCCTTTAAATGCATTCAGCATACCATTATAATGCCCATATGTGTTTGTATCATATACGTGATCACCATTTGTAAACAAAACTATGACGAAATTTTGTAAAATAAAATCCATTTTCAAAAATGGCCTAAAACAGCGCAAAATAAGCCGAAACTCTGTCCAAATATGAAGTTAAACTTCGGGCCTCAAACCCATTTCAAAACTCACTTCGAGTCAGCACTCCTACAACTACACTACAGTTGTCTAGGATAAACATTTCAAAATTTGTCATTTTTAAATCCCACTTGACACAGTGGCACACACCCACAACTACACTACAGTTGTCTAGGACAAACATTTCAAAATTTGTCATTTTTAAATCCCACTTGACACAGTGGCACACACCCACTTCACGAGTCGAGTCTTTTTTGAGTAAGTGTGCAAAAATGGTCGATCGTGTTTTGATTCGTCGTCGGTTTCTTATCCTCAGTTCAAAATAGTGGGAACTAGTCATGGAAGCGTTAATGGTGAACCCGAACAACCCGTAAATAGTAATGATCAAATCTTAGCTGCACTCCTTCGTCTCCAGACAAGCCAAGACCAAGGTTATGCTCGCCTCAATGCTATCGAAGGCCGTATTGTCGCTATAGAACCTAGACTTTCTTCTACAGAGGGTCCCATTCCCGATGTGCTCATACACGATAATTCTCCACCCTTTGAACAACCAGAAGTCAATCTTCCACCAAGTCCTACTGAAGCTGAAAAGCGACTCCAGTATTTGGAGGAGCAACTAATGTATCTCAAGGGGGATAACGTCTATAGGGAAAACAGTCGCAAATATTAAGCAGTAAATGCTCAACTGCCAACTAACTTCAACATGACTGACATTCCGAAGTTTAAGGGGCACAAAAACCCTTTGAACCATATTCATGCATTCTAAAATTATATGTCTATCAAAGGCATTAAGCCATAGATGTTCTTAAGGATCTTTCCTTCATCTCTTGATACTATTCCTAAGTAATGGTTCTACTCCTTGGATCACAAGAAAATTGCTACCTGGGATGATGCTGCAATTGAGTTCACCAAACTGTATGCAGATAATGCTGAAATTCAAGTCAATATGCGCACTCTAGAGGTTCTTGCCCAAAATGAGAAAGAAGGTTTCACCGACTTCCTAAGTAGGTGGAGAAAGACTAGCACGCAACTCGTTGAACGCCCAGAAGAAGCTACGCTTGTTGAAATGTTCGTGGACAATTTAAGGCCAATCTAAGCGAACCATCCGAGGTACCAAAACATAAAGTATTTAAAAGACTTAACTATGCTAGGAACAAGAATTGAAGACGACATCCGTAAAGGACTGTTGTTCAAAACGATAGGTCGCAGATATCAAGGCACAATGTGTCGTTCTTATAACTCCACTAGCAAGACCGACGAGGTTAACCTTGTCGAATCATCTACTAAGAAGAATAACCCGCAAAGAAAGTTCACCAACGTTGGTGACTCGTACTCCAATGCTCTAAAAAGATTGATGAAACAAGGCAAACTCCAACCCATATGACCTACACCTGACCCAGAGAAGAAGTCTAGATTCTGGGATGAGAATGCCTACTGCGAGTACCATAGAGGCAAAGGGCATGATACAGAGAATTACTTCAAATTGAAGCATGCCATTCAGGACATGATTGAAGATGGACGCTTGCCTATACCTCCTGCAAGCAAGCCTAACAATACTCAGAATCCTCTTGGAATTCTGATGATCATAGATGAGGAATCCACCTTGGATTGTTCACACCTCATTTCTCCAGCTGAAGATGAGGTCAATACACTAGAAAATGAGGAGAGTTATTCCACCATCTCCCCTACTATCGCTGATTTTGTCGCATGGGCAAGGGGTGTAAGTAGACAAATTTCAGAGCTAGAAGCTACAGTGGCATCCCCACACAATTCAAACACTATACCTAGGGGAGACATGCCAATGGTTCCAATCTTATCTCAAGGATCTACAATGCAAGAAGTGATCGCGGTAACCGACAATCTAGTCGAGCAAATAATTGGCCTAGAAGCTGAAATCATAAGCTTGAGAGAGCTCAATATCGTCAATGGAATATGGGCGGATGACGATGAAGATGTTTACCTCAAAGAACATCCTCTAGTCAAGACTAGTGAAGATCGAGATGTAGACCACCTTACTCGCTCGGGACGTCCATATCAAAATGTCACTCAAGGACAAACGGGTGGTCCAGTTGCTAATGGTCCAACTACTAACACCAATGTCGTCATGCCAAATGATGGCGAAGATATATCTGCTAACCATTTATTGAATCAACTTTAAAAGACAAAGGCTGATCTTTCATTCTGGCAACTAGTTGCAAGTTCATTTCCTCATCGTCAGGCTTTACTGAAAGCATTGGCTAAATTGAAATAGCACACGACTCTACACCTAATGACGTCATCAACCTAGTCTTCCAAGACTCAGTCAAGCTAAGTAACCCAGTTACTTTCTCAGATGAGGACTTGCCTCCCTTTGGCGTCACTCATAACCTTAGTCTATACATCACAGTCACATGCTTGAAGAAAAATGTACCCATGACTTTGATGGATGATGGCTCCGCATTCAATGTCATACCACTAAAGACAGCATACAAATTAGGCATAAAAGAATCAGACTGGACTCCTACTAACCAAGGCGTTCGGGCATACGATAGAATGCGACGTAAAGTAGTGAGGCTAATTAACCTTACTGTGGCCACTAGGCCAATCGAGCGAAAGGTTAATTTTCAGATACTGGCATCAAGGCATCTTTCAATATACTTCTAGGTAGGCCCTGGATTCACGCTTCCAAAGCAGGGACATCCACCTTACACAAAGATCAAGATCCCTCTAGATGGCAGGGTAGTGACGATCACTTCGTCACCTATCAAGGCCGTGATAGAGAAAATGTCAAGCAATCAAGTAGTTACAAATCCCGTACATGAGCTTGGAGGATTTCAAATCATAAACCTTATAGAGAGTGAGCTTGCTCCCTTGTACTTCGACCCACACTCCAACTTGGTGGTCAACCACATACTTAAATCCCAGGGATACTTCCCAGGAGTGCCACTAAACCCTATCAGAAAGAGTACCTTTACACCTTTTAAGGAATGTAACTCCCAAAAGATACCACTAGGCTTTGGGGTACAAGCCCACGAAGGCTAAAACCCTTGAAATGCTTACTCAAGTTCAGAATCGCAAAAGTAGGGGAGTCCAAATGCAACGCTATCTCCCTACACTAAATGGGTACTTCGTCAGGGAAGGAGATTGTGAATATTTTCATGGATTTCCCGAACCTTGGCGGTACAAAGGCATTCAACTAGCTGGAATCGAGGTCTTCCACGATTGCTACTTCATTCCTCCAGAAACGGTTTCTACCGTTAAAACTCATCGAACACCTTGTTTCGACGAACAGGCTGTTAGCCTTCTATTTGGAGAGGATCGATTCGTCAAAGCAGCGCAGGATGAGATCATTACCATGATACTTCAAGACGACCATTTCAACCCTACAACACTGATCACTAACACCAGCTCAAATCAGCAGAAAGGATGAAGAAAGTCGATCAAGTGTACCAACAATCAAGGAAAACTCTTCAAGGTCACTACTGGAGAAGGAGAGATGTACAAAGGAGAACCCGAAGATGATGAATTCGAGTCAGAGTTGGAATCTAAGTCTAGAGAAGTCGCTAGAGAGTCTCCTCCTATCGTCACTCCCCACCCTTTTGTTTCTCCTAGCATAGTATCGCCTAGTAACAGTAGCTTGGGGAATGTCCCAAAGAATCGTCCCTTTACCGCCACTGACTACTGCGCAGATGGCTTCTTTGTTTCAGCTGTTTTCAAACTTTAATATGAATAAATCTGATTCTACTTACTCCTTGTGTTATTCTGAATGCAATTATGTTTACGATGATAATGAGGATGATCCTGACCCAGACTCAGTCGAATTACCTCCCTATATAATTAAATAAATACTAGAAGAGGGGGAAGGGGCACCAGTTATAGAAAACACCGAACCTATCAGCATAGGAACGGAGTTAGAACCCCAAGAACTTAGAGTAGGGACGACCCTAGACCCAACTGAAAGGGCCAATTTCATCGACATCCTACACGAGTTCAAAGACGTCTTCGCTTGGTCTTACAAGGACATGTCAGGGATTGACAGGGATATTGCAGAACATCAGATTCCAATTAAGTCAGGTTTAAAACCTGTGAAACAGAAGCTTCGTCGGATGAGGATAGAGTGGGCTCTTAAGATTAAAGAAGAAGTCGATAAGCAATTCAAAGCCGGATTCATCAAAGTTTCCGAGTATTCAGACTGGGTGGCTAATATAGTCCCCGTACCCAAAAAGGGTGGGCGAATCCGGGTTTGTGTTGATTTCAGAGACTTGAACAAAGCGAGTCCTAAAGACGACTTCCCTCTACCACACATCGATATATTGGTCGATAATACAGCAGATCACGCATTATTATCCTTCATGGACGGGTATGCAGGGTATAACCAAATCAAAATGGCCATAGAAGATATGCACAAGACAGCCTCCGTCGCTCAGTGGGGCACATACTGCTATACTGTTATGCCTTTCGGGCTAATCAATGCTGGGGCTACGTATCAACGCACTGCGACTAATTTACTACATGACATGATGCATAAAGAGATGGAGGTATACGTGGATGATATGATCGTCAAATATAAGGATAGAAAAGGGCACATAGCTAACCTTCGCAAATTCTTCCTCAGATTGCACAAGTACAACATCAGGCTCAATCCTCAAAAATGTGCATTCGGAGTAACGTCAGGCAAGCTTCTGGGATACGTTGTCAGCCAAAGAGGGATAGAAATTCATCCATCCAAGATCAAGGCCTTAATCGAGATGCCACAACCCCAAACAGAAAAAGAGGTTAGAGGATTACTGGGCAAAGTGCAGTACATAAATTGATTCATATCGAAACTCACTATAATCTGCGAACCTATCTTCAAAAAGCTTAAGAAAGTGGACCAAACCTTGTGGGATGAAGACTTTCAAAAGGCATTTGACGGGATAAAGGAGATATCGGCCAAGCCACCAGTGCTAATGCCTCCTCAACGAGATCAACCTCTTGGTTTATATCTCACAGTTACCGAAATAGCTATGGGGGCTATACTCGCACAGACTGTTGGAAAAGAAGAAAGAGTTATCTACTACCTTAGTAAGAAGTTCTTGGAGTACGAAAGTAAGTATACACCTCTCGAGAAGATATGCCTTGCTCTTGTGTAGCCAACAAAGAAGCTACGCCATTACATGCTTAGCTACTCGGTCAAAGTGTATTCTAAAATGGATCCCGTCAAATACCTCTTCGAGAAACCCGTCCTCAATGGACGCTTGGCAAGATGGACCTTAATGCTCTCTGAGTTTGATCTCAAATACGTACCTTTGAAAGTCATAAAGGGACGCGCCGTGGCTGAATTCTTCACAGATAATCCTATCAACGATGCGCAAAGCAATAGACATGTGGTCGTTTCCAGATGAGGATATTTTACAAACCAGTACGGATTCTTGGGATCTTTACTTTGACGGGGCATCCAATTTGAGAGGATTTGGAATAGGAGTGTTGCTCATTTCTCCTGAAGGCGAGCATTCACCACTTTCTGTCAAACTCGACTTCGAGGTGACAAATAATACAACAGAGTATGAAGCTTGCCTCATTGGTCAATAAGCTGCAGTGAGTTTAGGCATCAAGAACCTTCGATTTCACAGGGACTCATCTTTAATCATTAACCAAATCACTGGATCCAGGGTCCTCCCTATTTATAAATCGATCGACAAATTCAAACATACGGACACCTTTTGAGGTCACAAGATGGTCTATCTCAGCCTTGGTCAATCCAAGCAAACCCCTAAATTTATTTTTATAGACTTGAGAGCTAGGGGTATAGCCGGAACACTTTCTGCATCCCATCCTCCACCCGCAGCAATTTTTTCAGGAAAGGGACAAATTTCGCCTCCCGGAAAGGCAAATACATGAAAATTCGGGTCCCAATATTCAAGACAAGCATCTAAAAAGGGGCTAATTACCTTCACCAGTTTCAAACTTATGATTGATCCTAAGTTAAAAGCACCCATGTCGTGTTTCTCCACATTCGTAAATTCATTCGTCCACTCCTTAATGCGATTTTCAAAGGCATCCATATTTTTTGGAATAATATGAGAAGATATATGAGGTTTTATATAATAGACGAAGTCGAGGAAGGGATAATTGTGAGAATAGAAGCTCAACCGAGGTCTTTATTTATACTATTCGACGTTTCCTAATTTCTGTCGAGAACTGATTAGCTAAAGAGAAGACGCAGCAGCAGCTGCGCCTCTTCGAAGGATCGCAGCTCCTGCTGCGCCTCTTCCTCAGGCTCTTTTCCTCGTTTAACAGACGTGGGATCTTTCCTAATTTGTTTTAGTTAAAGTTTCCTATTCCTATAGGGACTTAATTCAGTAATTTCGATTAATTGCTAAATTTATGTTTCCTAATCTTTTACGGGTTCGCTTTTCGAGGCAAAATCGACAATTTTGCCAAATACGCACACTTACTCGTTTTTTGTTCTTTTTTTTTTTCGGGAAATCATTTCAGTCCCTCTTTTCAAAAAATGTTTATAACAAACTTAGATATTTCTTTTTAATTTTTTTATAGGGGTTAGCCCTCCCTACCGCCCGGTCGCGTTGTTTTGCGTCATTTTGTTCATTTTCGGGCACTTCATTTTGCGTCATTTTGTTCATTTTCGGGCACTTTTTTTCATTCTTTTCTTTTTTCGCGCTGATTTAGGCCATTTTAATTTTCTACATAAATTATTTTTGCTATATGTTTTGCTTGTGATTTCCTACGTGAATTTCGGCAGCACGACGGTGCAAACCGTCACGTGCCAAACATGTTTTTCAAAGCTAACCTGCAGATACAACAAACACCCAGCAGCAAAGGCACGCAGGCCATCATATATACAACCAAAATGCAAATACACATCAAAATATAAGCTCCTGCCCAAAATGACATCCAAAATGTACAAATGTACAAACGGTCAGCGAACTAGTCCTGACGACCCCTCAACTTAACCACTGTCGCCTCAAGGACAGCGATCTCAGCATCTCTGACCTTGAGCTCTCTCAGCAAGCGGGCCATCTCCTCCTGGGACTGCGCCAGCTCACGCTCCCTCTACACAGAAAAATGAGTGATACTTTACTTCACTTCACAAAATTGGAGATAATAAATATAAAGACGGGCACAGAAGGTTCATACCTGCCGCCCCGAGCCACCTGTAAGGACCTCAATGGTTGTAGCTCGGAGCCGGTTGGCCATCCTCCACAGCTCCACATGCCTGGACGGTGCCACCTTCATTCAAATACGGAGAAGGTTCAAGCAAATGCATTCCTATATAATAATGCATAAAATACTAAAAACAGCCAAAGCTGGGGGCTTACCCTCCTCACAACATGCTGCCACTCATCCAAGCCAGCGTTAGTCACCGCCTCGCTGAAAGAATAGATCTCCGAGGTCACCTTCATACCCACCGAGTCAGTGTACTCCAATGTTTTTAGAAAAGCCGGGGGCTCGACTCCCGCCACCTTGATCTCCTACAAAACTCAAATGGTTCATTATTTGCTAATCCTTCATCATTTATCAAGATTTATCAAAGACAAGTAAATGCTAAACATGCTTACCACGATCGGCCAGTACGCTAGCCTCTGGTGCACAAACCCAGCATACTCCTCACCAGGGAGAAGGAGGGCATAACTGCTCACGCCAGCCAGGTCAGCTATCCTCTCAGTCTCTGAAGGCTCTCTAAACATCGTCCGTGGAGGGTCTATGGGAACCGTAGAAGTGTCACGAGAGCACTGCCGAGTCAAACGCTCACCCAAGTACCACACATGCCTCATGGGTGTCGTCAACAGCAACCTACTCGAACTCCGGGGACGGAGAACCTCAGTCACAAAGGCTGGAGCCCCAGAGTAGCTCTTCCAAGGTCGGGGCACCCACTAAAGCAAGAAGACGAGGGTTCATTCTTATGATCATCACTAAATAAAGGGAAAATAAAGTGAAGATCAAAGACACTTACGCTGTCTAACCCCAGGGCATTCACGCCCCTCCGACAAACATCATAAGAAGACCGCTGGCTCTTCTGATGACACACTACCCAGTCCCTCACGACAGGGTACGCTCTTGGTACGTCTGCCGCCCTCGTGGGCGCGAAGCCAGGGATGTAAGAGTACACCCATGCCTGTAGGCAAAGTAATAACGATTACAAATCATTTTCTACAAAAATGATCTTTCATATTTTCAAGAAAGGTTCATACCTCCAAGAGAAGTCCAGGATCGACAGTGGCAAGATAAGTCCTCTTCTCCATCAGCTCCGGACGGACCATGGCCCTCATGTAGTGCGTGAGGACCGCAAAACTAGGAGTAACCCAGTCCCAGCGACCTAGGCTACTCAAGTTAGAAAGGAACGGAAAAAGCTTCATCGATAGCCTCTCCCTCTTGTCTCCGAGGTAAATCGAAGACAAGAACCACCACAACCACAAACAGGCCCTCTGCTCGGCCGTACAACGTGGTGGAGGCACCATGCGTCCATCAATCCTCACTCTCGCCAGAACCCTACCACCGAAGTAGTCTTTGACGTAGGAACTCGGCACCAAACCAGGAACCTGGGCCGCACCCGTAGCCAGGTTCCAGCCAACCAGACTCCTCGCCTCGGCCGAGTCTAATCTTATGGCCACCGACGGCCACACCAATGGCTCCTCTCCACACAGCAGACCCGAGACCATGCCGTAGTCCCAAGCGCCCCCGTGTCCACAGTTTGGCGACTCCGCTGGGGAGTAATACACTTACGTGTTGCCAAGGGTGAAACTTGAACAAGGTTAGGGAATAGTTTATATGAGACAGTTGTCGGTTTTCATTACTCGACCTTCCTAGGCCCAACCCAACCCATTCGACCAATCGTCCCGTCTGGACGGTCCAAATTCTTATCTGGGCCTAACGATAGATAGCGATTGACGTCAACCATACGGTGATGCTTACTCATGTTTGTATCAAGGGCTTTCACTACTCGAGGAAATGGACTAGGAACCGACCTTACTCATGTTTGGCACGGACCTCTCCACAGACCAAGGTTTGATTGCTCGGTATGGCAACCCACCCTTTTAAGCCAAAATCCTTCTAAATGCACTCAGCATACCGTTATAATCCCTGTATGAATGCTTGTATCATATGTGATCACCATTTTTAAACAAAACCATGACAATTTTTTTAAAATCAAGAATCTTTTTAAAATGTAAACACTTTCAAAATGGTTGAAATTAGCGCAAAATGAGTCGAAACTCTGTCCAAATCTCCAGTCAAAATCCGGGCCTCAAAACCCATTTCAAAATCTCACCTCGAGTAAGCACTCCTACAACTACACTATAGTTGTCTAGGACAAACATTTTAAACCTTTGTCACTTTCAAACCCCACTTAACACAGTGGCACACTCCCACTTCACAAGTTGAATCTTTTCTTGGAGTAAGTGTGCTAGAATGGTCGATCGTGTTTTGATTCGTCGTCAATCTCTTATCCAGTTTCCAAGATGCCTGGAACTAGTACCACAAGTCAGAGTGGTCAACCCCAAAATGTTAATGATCAAATTCTAGCTGTGCTCGCTCGTCTCCAAACAAGCCAAGACCAAGTTTATGATCGCCTTAACACTATTGAAGGCCGAATTGTTGCTGTAGAAACCAGGCTCCCTCCTGCAGAAGACGATATTCCTAGCGAGATTGTGCATGATAACCTTCCACCTTTTGTTGGATAACAAGAAACCTGTAACATTCCGTTTGATGTTATGGGTATTTTGATATTGGATTGGCTCTAGATGATATATTACGGAGCTAGTTGGTAGTGTATGGAGTTAGTGTTGAGAGAGATATAGTGGAGTTGATATGATATCGTGAGCCATGTTGCGGAGGTAGGAATAGTTAGTGGAGTTGGTGTTACGAGTTCATGTTTGAGTTGGAGTTTTGTTTAGAGTTCTTAGTCACATTGTTGTGTCTTGAGCGACTTAGTATGTTTGTTTTTGAGTATGGGTTGAACTTCGGGGACGAAGTTCTTTTTAAGGAGGGAAGACTGTAATACTCCGTATTTATGAGTCTCTGGGTACTCTATCGAGTAGGCCTTACTCTGTCGAGTAAGGGTGAGTTGCGTTTTAAAATAGTTTCTGACCTGTTGGGTACTCGATCGAGTAACTAGGATACTCGATCGAGTACCTTAGCTACTCGATCGAGTAGCCGGTTTACGGGGAGTTATTTCTCGGGTTTTGTTAATTATGCGATTAAGGTATATAATCTTTTCCGTCATTGTTCTAAACACTTTTCAAAACCTAAATTACTGTCAAGAGAGAAAGCAAATACGTTCTTCACTTTAATCGCATTGTTAGCAAATCCCGGAGTTCGGAAGGTCGGATTTCATCGTTCGTTATACCGTTGAGATCCTTGCGTCGAGGGTAAGACCTATGTACCGTTTTTATAGTATTTCCTTTAAGTTGTTTAAACCCTAATATGGAGATTTGGGGGTTTTGTTGTAGATAATGATTGGTAGTGATTATGTGTATGTATGATAGGAGGAGGATTTGTAGAAGAGGCTTTTTGATACAGCTGTTGAGACCGTCTGATTGTTGTGCTTTCCAGGTAGGATTTCCTACTCAGTATTAGTCCCATAATGGGATGATTGTTGATGTGTTGAGATTGATTGTTTAATATCGTAATTGTATTGTGACTACGGTGATTGTGATTGCTTGTCTCTGTTTCTCGAGATGCGTTCTCGGGTGAGTGGAGTCACTTGCGGGAGTGGCTTCACGCCCTATTTTTGCCCTTCGTGGAACCCGCCACGGAAGGGGATGTGCACATTAATGGACGGGGTTATCGCTCGGTATGATGAGCGGGGCTTAGGTGGGAACGGCCGGTCCCCCATATGGAGATTGAGATTGATGGGATTTGGTGTGATTGTGTGTGTGTGATTAATGTATTGTTGATATATATAAGTTGTGTGATTAGTGTTATTTTGTAAAACCTACGGTGATCCATTTGGGGATGGTGAGCGATTTGTTGAAGCGAGTTTGAGTTGAGTTTGGATAGGCTGGGATGTGCCACCGTCCGACGATAAAGTCTTCCGCCGCTTTATTAGTTTTATAACATTTCGCTTAATTCATGAGGTTGATTTTGAGAACATGTATCGTATTTTGGTATTTGGTTTCAGTTGTAACCTTTCACTAAACTTATATTATTTAAAGTTGTTTCGTTATTGTCTTATAAATATCATGCCTCGGGTGTAACATTTCGTATTTGTTATGTGTAATTGATGTGTCAAAAGTGTGTGTTAACCGAGTTAGAAATACGATTGTATTGATTTAATTCCGAGGTTTGGGTAGGGGAGCGAACTTCGGACGAAGTTCATTTTAAGGGGGAAGACTCCCGTATTTTTATATAATAAATTAAACGGATATTAGTATATATTAATTATTATACAATTTATATTACTAATTATATCGGGTTAATTGTTGAGTCGATAATTATGTTAAGCTATCGATATAAGTTAATTGTGACGGGTTTATAAGGAATTCGATAGGTGAGCTAATCAATTAAACATCGACCCATTTGAGCTGGCCCATTAACTGTCCAGCCCATTAAACCCTAAAGCCCATTTAAACCCTAACCCTAACCCGAAACCCTACCCTAACCCGCCTCCCTCTTTTCTTTCTCCCTCAGCCGCCTCCCTCCTTCACCAACACCAAAACATCAGCCTCACGCATAGAGAGAGAGAGAGAGTGTGAGCAAGGTATTGACGATAGGGACGATTGACGCCGACCGTAGGTGGCCCCGTGGTCTGTTGTGGTGGCGGTAAAGGTAACAACTCCCTCCTCTGTTTTTCGCATTAGTGTCGGGTTTTTGGAGGGTGTTACGTGTCTAAGGGAGGTAGTAAGGGTGGTTGTTGACGGGGTATATGGGTAGTGGGGTGTGTGACGAGTGACATGGTGGTGGTTAGGGTGAGTGTGGGTGGTGGAAATGGCGGCAGGAGGCTTTGTCGAGAGAGACCATAAAAACGGGTTTTGGTTACGGTTTCAGGCGAGTTTAGACGACTAGGTTTGGGGTGGCACCACCGTGGACTCGGGGGAGGTCGAAATGGTGGTGCCACGTGTCTGGGTTCGTGGGCTGACGGTGACCAGGTCCGTGGTGGTTTGGCAAGGGATGAGTGTTGGTTGCGGTGGTGGTAGGAGGAGAACATGGGCTGTTTGGTGAGGCACGGCGTTGAACCAGGCCAAAAGACGGCCATGGTTTGACTCGCCGGCGGGAGTCAACCCCAGTGGGGGTGGTTGTTGGTGGTGGGGTCGAAGTGGGGACCACGCCTGGTGGTTGTCGCGGTGGTTCTGGCAGCACGGGAAGGGTGTGGGCGAGAGTGAAGGTGTGAGTGTAAGAGTCGGGTTTTTCGAGTGGTTTTTATGTTTGTTTCGGGTTTTATTAAATCATTTAATTCGTTTAATCGTTATAATTCGTTAATCGGTCGTATTCTTAATTAATTAATTTAATTTCCGAGTTGTTTAAAATAATTAAAGACGGGTTGTTGAGTTGTCCAAATGTTTGATTCGGGTTTCTTAATCGTATAATTCGTTTAACCTTTAATTATCATATTGGTTATTCAATATTAATTCCCGAGCGATTAAGTAATTCAAATCGGGTTTTGAGTCGGGTTTGTTAAAATGGAAAGTTAAATCTTTCCACTTTGGGAGATTTCTATATTTAGTAGTTAGTAATTATAAGTATCATAATTGTTTTAGGTTAGTTTTCGATAATCAAATGCATTGCTTTGTTTTCTGGATCGCTTAAATTTCAGGTAGGGAAATACACTTGTCCTATTATCGTTATTGATCGAATTGTGTTGACTTGTTTTCTGGTTGTTGATTCACGTTATGATTTATATATACGATTTTGAGAATATCAACATGTATGATTTATCGAATTATTTTTAATTATTGGTTGGATTTGGTTTGTTGAGATACGATGTGAGTTGTGATAAGGCCTTTTGCACTAAACTTATATTATTTAAAGTTGTTTCATTATCCGTCTTATAAGATATCGAGATGGAGATGGAGGTGACCATGCATATCATATTTATTGTTTCATTGTTTTCCCTACTCAACCTCGTGGTTGACCACGTGGTGAACATCCTTAACCTTTTAATGGGAGCCGACTTGTGGAGATCGGGAGCTTGAGGGGCATGAGACACTGGATCGGAGGATCATCATCTGAAGACTTTCACTTTTATTTATGTCAGTTCTTGTAATTTGAGTTGAAAAGAGGATTTGTAATAATTAAGTTAAAATATTATATAAATTGCCTTGGAGTTTAATTTGTTATTCACTACCTCGGGAAACCGAGATGGTAACAGTCCGTTTTATTTGGGAATGTCTTGACGAAGACTTCTTTTATAAACCGGGGTGTTACATCGGGTAACCGAGATGGTAGCATCCTTATACCTGAGTGGTCCTGGTAAGGCACTTGGAGTATGGGGGTGTTACAAATGGTATCTCCCGAAACCCGTAACCAATAAATCTAATGAATATAGGGAGTCAATTAAAATGAACCCGGGGTAATGGTTGTAAGAGCTAATGCAAAGGCTTGGGAGACGTCCTAAAGTCGCGAACTTGCCCTACAATTTTGAACCGGTCACCATGGGATATGAATCGGGATCGCTATATGTTTATCTTGTGAATTGTGTACCTATATGGTGATGTGTAGCATGAATCAGTGGATGTATGTATGTGGAGAATGAGAAATGTGTAGAAAAGATGGTGATAATGTGATTTCGTAAGTTATTGATTGAAAGCATGATAGTTGATTTACAATGTTGTTTTGAATCGTAGGAAAAGTATATGAGAATGATGAATGATGTGGTAGAAAAAGGAAGTAGTTCATATGTGATGATATGTGATGAGTAATGATGTTGCAGGATGGATGATTCATAATGTGACATAATAATAACATGTGAATAGAATGTTGTGTTGTATACGTATATTTTGTTTGCATAGAGTTGTATGATAAGTCTATGTACTTGTCCACGATTGTTCATGTGTATATGTTGTAAGAAGTGTGTAGCTGTAATGGATGAATTGGTTGGAAGAGATTAAGTAAGTAATTGCATAAGAATATGAAATTCATGTGTGGAGCATGTTTATGTGGGTAATGGATTGTATAATGTTGCAATGTTAGTAACATGTGAATAGGGGATTTTATGTCGTATATTATGTTATTGTGTACGTAAAGTTATAAAATGAAAGCATGTGGGTAAATCGTGATTGACGAGTTAAATAATCTATGTGTAAGATGAATGTTGTTGCTTGGCTTTTGAAAATAGTAATATATGATTAGGAATACTGGTGCTATGAGTTTTGGATTGGTTTTGTTTGCTTGGTTGTTGTTTAAGTTGTTTGGAAGTAAAAATCAAATAGTTATGTCGTCTGATTACAACAAAGTTGTCTTTAAACTGTTATAACTTGAGATTCATAAATTATTTTAATGTGATTCCAATTGGAGGTGATAGCTTGTCCTTTTACGATTCTAACGATAGGTCACACGCCCAAAACGACCAAGAAATGAGTGAGTTATGACTGTTTTACGAAAACTGGACAGTGCTGAGAATTGGGGTACTCGATCGAGTATCCTTGGTACTCGATCGAGTAATGGGGCACTCGATCGAGTACGTTAGTTACTCGATCGAGTGGCCCTGGTGATTTGTTTTACGTGCTTATGATCTTCACCTACTCGATCGAGTAAGTCACTTACTCGATCGAGTGGCCTGTACTCGATCTAGTGACCCCTGTTTTGGGTCATATGCTTATCTTTTGACATTCGTTGCATATTATGTTTAATTCAAAGGTATTATTTTGCTTCAATATGAACCGTTTTACATGTATGTTGATCCTGATGCGTAAGTTACCCAATCTTATGGTGTAGTGAGTGGCACCTGTGGTGAGTAGGAGTTCGGTGGGAGGACATGAGTTCTACGTGTTGTGATAGATAGTGGAAAAAGAAAAGGGAGATTGGTATGGCTTAATTGAGGCATAAAGCATGTTTTGTGAGACGGGATGAGTGATATAATTGTGTGTTGAGTAATGTAAGAGTAAGTGAATGTGGGCAAAGAGTGATGTAAGTTTAAGGAACGTGAGAATGAAAAGATTGAAAGAAAGGATGTGGATAGTAGCAACCTGAGATGTATAACGAATTATGAAGGGAGATGGTTAGAAATAATGTTGAGTAAGAATATATGTAATGAAAGGTCGTTTTAGAGGAATTGAGAAGAGTGGTATATAGTGAACTTAATGGAGACATGTCGCGGCGTGGATTTGCAGATAGTGACTGAGTTTGGAAATTTGTGTTATCGAGAGACGAAACTAATGTGTGATTTCCTTGGGCAATTAACGGTATAAAAAGAATTTTGATTTCTAGAGATGTCAAAAGAGAGATGTAATTGTTTGAACATTAAACATTGATTTTTATGGACAAAATTAGTGGCAAGTGTGAGTGTGTGGAGTGATGAGAAGGGACCCATGGTAAGGAAGAGTGAGATAAGATCGATAAGAAATAATGGAATTGGAATTTTGGAGCAATGAGAAGGTGATCGGAGCACTAAAGAGTTAGGAAGAAGTAATAAGGAGTTGAATGGTTAATTGCTTTAGTCGAGTGTAAAAAAAAAGAATGAGGGGAGTAAAACTAAGAAAATGTTCACCGGAGTTATGTGATAAAAGTAAGGAATCGTCGAGATGCATGATACTATCATGAGGAATTGAATTAATGGTTATATAGGTTTCGGAATAACATGATTAGTTTTGAGTTTTGAGGGATTAAGGAAAGTAAGAAGTTTATAGAATATCTGCATGATATGAGATTTTGGTGGAAAGTTAGATGATGATACAATCAAGGATAGTATTGGAAAGAATATTGAGGTAATTTTGTTGATGGGTTTGATGCTCGTTATTGGGAATGATAACCAAAGATAGGGAAGAAACGGCGATGTTTAGAGATGAGTATAAGAAGTTTGATGTACGAACGGTAGTTGTGTGGAGGTGTTGTCGCTAGTGGTTAAGGTTAATGATAAATAGGAAAGATGGCAATTCTAAAAAGGCTGATTTTGTAGAGATTGAATTGATAGGTATGGTTGCGAGGAAGTATAAGACATAGTCTTAGGAGGCGGTTTTTCATAGTGAGTGTTAGCTGTATAGTTATGTATGGCAGAAGGTGCTGGTTATGCGAATGGAAGAAAGTGATGAGGGGCATGCAAGTTAAGCTCGGGCGACAGGTAATCTTTGTTGAGTGGTAACTTACGTGATCAGGATTGACTAGTTGGATGTGATTATGGGTCTAAGATGTATATAAATGTTGGTGTGAGGTTGTGACCTCACGAGAAGCGGTATGGTGTGATCGTTATAATATTGTTATCTGAATGTTCTAGTAATATATGTTGGACACGGTAATTTAACTGAATAATATTCAAAAAGGTAATAATTTGATTGATCTGGCATGACTGGTTATACTTGTATGTATTCATGATATATGTTATTCCGTGATGTGGTAAGGGGATGATATTCATGAGGTTATTATCTGTTTAATTCATATAGTATGTTGCTTTGTGATTTAGTAAAGTGGATTTGAGTAAGTTTTTCTTGTCCAAGAAGTTATGTGGAGTCAGTGCTTATGGGATTGTGTAAGTTGTGATGACTATCGATGTGGTTGTGGTGCCTCGGGTGGTGATCTGGGCACGGTATTTAGTGTTGTGATGCGGGTATTTTCGCACTGCGGTGTGGCTGTTGGTGGCGGTGTTGTGATGCCGTCACCGGATGTGGTGGAGTAGGCAGGATGATTATGATTCGAGTTTCGAAAGTACATACCAATTATACATAGATTGTTGTTTTGTTTGATGTTTCTCCCTGCGAGTTTCAGTTGGTGCAGATAGACAGTTGTCTTGTTTATTGATGTTTTCTTTACCAGGTTAAGTTGGGAATGAGGGTAGAGTATGATATGAAATAGAGTTGTATATGTTTTCGCTGTTGTCATGGTATAGTGATATTCTGTTGATGGGACACGGTTATGAGAGGTTGTTACAGTAATTTTGATCTTGTTCTAGATAATGCTTTAGTGGACATGGTAATGACAAGTGATTCGTAAAACATGTGTGGTAATGACCTGAAAGATGCAGGTGGTTCATAATCCTTTGTTGAGACAGTGAGTGTAGGGCGTTGGGGAAATTAGTGTCTTGTTCAGTTATGTATGAGTTTTGCGGTAATGAAGGAAAGAACTTGAGGATCTAGTGTGAGTGTACGTAACGAGTGTGGATCGTGAGTTATGCTTTTGGGAGATAGGTGCTTTACATAGAGAGGTATATTGTTTTGCAGTAATAATGGAGAATTAGTATGGTGTTTTTGCTACGAGTTTTATGGTATAGGTTAGGTGGTGTGCCGAATGAGTTGAGGTATGAGAACTGTTTAAGTAAGAGAGCCGTGAATATAGGAATTGAGAGTATCTAGATTATAGGCGGTTATCTTTGACATGTCGTGGTGATGACAACATGGAGAAGATATAGCTAAGGATTTAGTATTAGTGAGTTACGAGGACGTAACATTTGTCTTAAGAGGAGTAGGATGCGATAAAAGAGAGTTTCATGGTGGTGCATGTTGTAATATAATTGGAAGTAGAGTGTTAGCGTAGAGTAAAGGAGAGATTTGTTTTGTGGATGATACTTATAAAAGGCCATGGCCGTGCATGTAGTAGTGTGATGCTTCAGAGTGTGAGAATATTTTATATAGTGTTGACAGTTGGAGGATGATGTTATGAGTCTGAGTAAACTTCGAGGACGAAGTCCCTTTTAAGGGTGGTAGAATGTAACATTCCGTTTGATGTTATGGGTATTTTGATATTGGATTGGCTCTAGATGATATATTACGGAGCTAGTTGGTAGTGTATGGAGTTAGTGTTGAGAGAGATATAGTGGAGTTGATATGATATCGTGAGCCATGTTGCGGAGGTAGGAATAGTTAGTGGAGTTGGTGTTACGAGTTCATGTTTGGGTTGGAGTTTTGTTTAGAGTTCTTAGTCACGTTGTTGTGTCTTGATCGAGTTAGTATATTTGTTTTTGAGTATGGGTTGAACTTCGGGGACGAATTTCTTTTTAAGGAGGGAAGACTGTAATACTCCGTATTTATGAGTCTCTGGGTACTCTATCGAGTAGGCCTTACTCTGTCGAGTAAGGGTGAGTTGCGTTTTAAAATAGTTTCTGACTTGTTGGGTACTCGATCGAGTAACTAGGATACTCGATCGAGTAAGGGGGTACTCGATCGAGTACCTTAGCTACTCGATCGAGTAGCCGGTTTACGGGGAGTTATTTCTCGGGTTTTGTTAATTATGCGATTAAGGTATATAATCTTTTCCGTCATTGTTCTAAACACTTTTCAAAACCTAAATTACTGTCAAGAGAGAAAGCAAATACGTTCTTCACTTTAATCGCATTGTTAGCAAATCCCGGAGTTCGGAAGGTCGGATTTCATCGTTCGTTATACCGTTGAGATCCTTGCGTCGAGGGTAAGACCTATGTACCGTTTTTATAGTATTTCCTTTAAGTTGTTTAAACCCTAATATGGGGATTTGGGGGTTTTGTTGTAGATAATGATTGGTAGTGATTATGTGTATGTATGATAGGAGGAGGATTTGTAGAAGAGGCTTTTTGATACAGATGTTGAGACCGTCTGATTGTTGTGCTTTCCAGGTAGGATTTCCTACTCAGTATTAGTCCCATAATGGGATGATTGTTGATGTGTTGAGATTGATTGTTTAATATCGTAATTGTATTGTGACGGCTGTAATTGTGATTGTTTGTCTCTGGTTCTCGAGATGCGTTCTCGGCTGAGTGGAGTCACTTGCGGGAGTGGCTTCACGCCCTAGTTTCGCCCTTGTGGAACCCACCACGGAAGGGGATGTGCACATTAATGGACATGGTTATCGCTCGGTATGATGAGTGGGGCTTAGGTGGGAACGGCTGCGGTCCCCCACTGGCAGGGCTGGTCCAGTGGATAGTCGGTGATTGAGATTGATGGGACTGGTGTGATTGTGTGTGTGTGACTGATTAAGTCATGCATTTATCGTATTGTTGATATATATAAGTTGTGTGATTAGTACTGACCCGGTTGTTATTTTGTAAAACCTGCGGTGATCCATTCGGGGATGGTGAGCAGTAATTGAGCAGGTTTGAGTTGAGTACTGGGATAGCTGGGATGTGCCACCGTCTGACGATAGAAGTCTTCCGCTGTAGCTTTATTAGTTTTATAACATTTCAGTTAATTCAGTAGACAGTTGATTTTGAGAACATGTATCGTATTTTGGTATTTGGTTTCAGTTGTAACCTTTCACTAAACTTATATTATTTAAAGTTGTTTCGTTATTGTCTTATGAATATCATGCCTCGGGTAACCGAGATGGTAGCATCCTTATACCTGAGTGGTCCTGGTAAGGCACTTGGAGTATGGGGGTGTTACAAAACCAACCCTCCAATAGGTCTTACTGAAGCTGAAAAGCGACTCCAATATTTGGAGGAGTAACTAATGTACCTCAAGGGAGATGACATCTACAGGGAGAATAATCGCAAGTATGAGGCCGTGAATGCTCAATGTCCAACCAACTTCAACATGACTGACATCCCGAAATTCAAGGGGCATGACAACCCTTTGAACCACATTCGTGCTTTCAAAGACTACATGTCTATCAAAGGCATCAAACCTGAGATGTTCTTAAGGATCTTTTCTTCATCTCTCGACACCATTCCTAAGCAATGGTTCTACTCTTTGGAGCACAAGAAGATTGCCACTTGGGATGATGCCGCAATTGAATTCATTAAACAATACGCGGATAATGCTGAAATCCAAGTCAACATGCGCACTCTAGAGGTTCTTACCCAAAATGAAAAAGAAGGCTTCACCGACTTCCTAAGTAGGTGGAGGAAGACTAGCACACAATTAGTTGAACGTCCAGATGAAGCTACCCTTGTGGAAAAGTTCGTGGATAACTTATGACCTATTTATGCAAACCACTTGAGGTACCAAAACATAAAGACCTTCAAAGACCTAACCGTGCTAGGGACGAGAATTGAAGATAACATATGTAAAGGGCTCTTGTCCGAAATGGTAGGTCGTGGATATCAAGGCTCAACGAGTCGTTCTTATAGCCCTACTAGCAAGACTGATGAGGTTAACCTTCTCGAATCATCAAAGAAGAATAACCTACAAAGGAAGTTCACAAACATTGGCGATACATACTCCAATACTCTGAAAAGGTTGATGAAACAGGGTAAGCTCCAACCCATAGGACTTACACCTGACCCAGAAAAGTAATCCAAGTTCTGGGACAAAAATGCATACTGCGAATATCATAGAGGTAAGGGACACGATACAGGGAAATGCTTCAAGCTAAAATATGTCCTTCAGGACATGATCGAAGATGGTCATTTACCTATACCTCCTGGAGGTAAGCCTAACAATACTCAGAATCCTCTTGGAGTTCTGATGATTACAGATGAAGAATCCACCTTGGATTGTTCACACCTCATTTCTCCAATCGAAGACGAGATTCATGAATTAGAAGATTAAGGGAGTTACTCCACCATTTCTCCTACCATCACCGATTTTATTGCATGGGCAAAGAGTGTAAGTAGGCAAGTTTCAGAACTGGAAGATGTAGTAGCATCCCTCCGTAATCCAAGCACCATACCCAGGGAGAGCGTGCCACTAAATCTGTCTCAAAATTCCACAATACAAGAGGTAGTCGTCGTACTTGACAGTCTAGTCAACCAAATAATCAGTTTAGAAGCCGAGATCATCAGATTGAGGGAGCTTACTAACGTCAACGGAATATGGGCCGATGACGATGAAGATGAATACCTCACTGAACACCATCTAGTCAAGGTTAGTGAGGATATAGTCAAAGCTAGGAAAGATCAAGATATAGACCACCTTACTCATTCAGGGCGTCCATATCAAAATGTTTCTCAAAACGGTCCTATAGCTAATGGTCCAGTTACTAACACCAATATCACACCAAATGATGGCAAAGATACATCAACTGACCACTTGCTAAAGCAACTACAGAAAATAAAGGCTGGATCGTTCAGTCTGGCAACTAGTGGCAAGTTCATTTCCTCATCTCCAGGCTTTACTGCAAGCCTAGGCTAAATTGAATGTAGCGCACAACTCTACGCCTGACGACGTAGTCAACTTGGTCTTCCAAGATTCAACTAAGCTAAGTAACCCAGTTACTTTCTCAGATGAGGATTTGCCTCCCTTCAGCACCAGTCACAACCTAGCTCTGTACATTACCGTCATATGCTTAAAGAAGAACGTGCCAATGACTTTGGTAAACGATGGCTCCACAGTCAATGTCATACCACTAAAGACAGCATACAAATTGGGCATGAAAGAATCGGATTGGACTCCTACTAACCAAGGTGTTTGAGCATACGATGGAACACGGCGTAAAGTGGTAGGACTAATCAATCTCACCATAGCCACAGGGCCGATTGAGCGAAAGGTTAACTTTCAAATAGTGGATATCGAAGCATCATTCAATATACTTCTGGGAAGGCCTTGGATTCATGCTTCCAAAGCAGTAACATCCACCTTGCACCAGAAAATCAAGATCCCACTAGATGGCAAAGTAGCGACGATCACTTCGTCACCTATCAAGGCAGTGATAGAGAAGATGTTAAGCAACCAAGTAGTCACAAATCCAGTATACAAGCTTGGGGGCTTTCATAACATAAACCTTGTAGAGAGTGAACTGGCACCTCTATACTTTAATCCATACTCCAATTTAGTGGTCAACCACATACTCAAGTCTCTGGGATACTTCCCGAGAATTTCACTGAATCCTGCCAAGAAAAATACCTTTGCACCTTACAAAGAAGGAAACTCTCAAAGGATACCATTGGGATTGGGATACAAACCCACGAAAGAAGAAGCTTTGGGTGTTGGAGCTTGTGTCCTCCACAATTAGTGTGATAACATTTGTAAATCTCTTATAGGTTCACAAGGGTATACTTAGTATTTTATCAGTTGATTAACGATTACTTAATAACGGTTGGCTTGCTAGAAGTTTGACGTTATTATCATACTGATGGCGGTGATCAACTGGTCCCTAAAAGTCACACCTAAAGGATGTGTATGAGAGATGTGATTGTATGAAAATATAATCACATTGATGCCTGACTAAAAGGTTAGTCCATGTAATTGACTAAACAGTTAGTCAATGTGATGATGAGACGATTATTTAATACAATTAAATAATACCAAATTTAATTAATCTGTTAAATTCGTAAATTGAATATAAACTGTTATATTTAATAAATGTATATAATGTTAGCTTAAACGAATTAAGATGTTAATTCGTAATTAAACGTAATCAGCTATATTTAATTAGCAAATTATAAATATGCGATATTTATAGTTAAAGTATATATTATGCGAAATTGTCATAATAAAATGTTGACAGACGGGTATTAATAAATCGACTACAAACTGTTGTGTATAGACTTATTAATACATGTCGACATAAATTGACAATTAAAATAATTAATACACATTTATACATTTTGTAAAACCAACCTAAAATAAGAAGATATTTTTCTCCTTATACTTGTGGTTGGTGAAAACCGAATGAGAGTAAAAAGAGGAAGAAAAATCTTCCCCAATTGACTCCCCTTTGGCACGGTTAGAATAAGAGGAGAAAGAGATCATTTTGCCTCATAATTCTTTTAACCTAATTTTCTCATCATTCACAAAAAAAAAACCCTAAAAATTAATTAACAATTTTAGGGATCTATTCTAGCAAGAACAAGGGCATTTCTCATAGCATCTTGGGTGCAACGATTAGGCGAATATCGATTTCGATATTTTTCTTAGGCCATATTGCTAGGACCAAAGGTTGATTCTTAATCTCTACTATTTTGTTTATGCAATTTCATTTATGACTAGTTTTCATAATCATAATTTCGTTATAATCCGTAATTTCTTAGAGGAAGTATACCGATATTTCCTACAAGTGGTATCAGAGCCAAGGCTACGAAATTATTTTTGATGATTTTCATAAATGAATTAAACAAAACAAAAAATTTCGAGAAAAAAGAAAAAAAACCTTCGGCCGTAAAAATTTTTTTGCCGATTGAGTTTTGTTTTTTTGTTGTTGTTCTTGTTTCCATTTTGATTTATTCATATTGTTGTTTAAGATGATAATATGATAAATTTGTAGATGTTTTGATTTAATTAGGATTAAATTGAAATGTAAATGGAAATTGTTTGATATTGTTCAATCGTTTTTGCTATATAGTTTTTGGCATACAAGTTAATTTAACAAATGTTCAAATCAATTGTGATGATCGGTTTAATCATGATTTAGATATTCATTTTAATAGTTTAAATTGAATCATCTAGTTTGAATATTTGTTTAAATTAAAAAGATGATTATGCTAATCTTGTTATAATAGCAACATTAAACAATTATTCATAACAAATGTGTTGTTTTAGAAGAAATTTTTTTTTCGGTTTTTGGGCAGAAATGCCGTTTGCATTAGAAAAGAAAAAAAAAACTGGTTTTCTCGTTTTTTTAGGGCATATGCCGAGTCAAAAGGAAAAAAAAAATTCTGTTTTTTTTCGTTTTTGTGTATATGCCGAGAAAAAAAAATGTAAGTTTCTGTTTTTTTTTGGGATGATTGCCGTGTAAAAGAAAAAAAAACGGTTTTTGTTTTCTTTTGGGCAAAATGCCGAGGGCCTTTGTTTTGGCCAATATTGATTATATATTATTATCTATAATGTATAATAATTATTGTGAAAAGGTTCACAAATTAAAGATACCTAATTATTTTAAAGAGGTTTAAAATAATGTTGGATTAATCCATATTACAAGATTAATATGTATTAAGATTAAAATTATTGTGAGTAATTGAGGAATTGTCACATAATTTGATCATTTAAATAGGTGGTTTGGATAAATTACTCTACATAATTAAGGAATTATGTCTTGAATGATTAATTTTATAGTTGATGCATTTTTATTTAGTTGAATGTTTTGTTGAATGGTTTAATTTACGTATTTTTGCAATCGGTTGTAATTTGTAATACCTAGTGTGGCCTTAGTTAATTATGTTTTCGTAATGATGGAAACATAATTTTTATGTAATTTTGAGATCTCGTATCTCCGTTTGGTTTTCTTTAAGTATTATGGTTTTGAAATTAGAATGTAAATAGGTTTATTATGTAATTTTTAAATTGTAATTTTTGAGAAGACTAAAGATGGAGATTGGATTGCTCACTTCCGCTACGTGGACCAAGATGGAACATCAAGACAAGCTTCTCGGGTCCTAGGATGGATTCCAAAGTTGTATTTATGTTCATTTTGGTAGATAGGCCACACTAGGACTTTATTTTTGTTTTACGTCTTTCCATTCTTATTGCTTGTCATTCACATGATAGTTAAGTGCATCATTTTCGCCTAAACCAAACTACCTACTAAAATGCATGAAAATTGACTCATATAGATTGAATGTTAGTTTTCATAGACATACAAATGTCACACAATTTTAAGCCATCACCTTAGTTTATTTATTCACGCATGCTAGATATTAGTTCACTTAAAATGAATTAAAATAAAGTTGATGGGATCTTCCTCTAAAACTGAAATTGAGACTAGTCTTTATAAGGGAAAACAACTATGAATCCCTTCTTCGTCGGTAGGCATATAGAACCTTACTCTCCATATGACCCCTTCTACGTTGGGTAAGTAGTTTGTGTTGACTTAGTTTACCTCAACATTATAATCCGAAGAGTTTCTCGTGATTATGATGGACTATAGATAGAATTTACAGAAATTTATCGACCAAGAATTCTAAAAGTAGAATTAGCCAAAAGGTTGGCTTATCAATTTACAGATAATTGAGTCTTGGAATCATTTATATAATTCTTGAGGGAGGTCAATTGTATAAATGCTTGAGTCTTCGCGTTATAACAGTATTGCATTAGACTTAAATCATAACGATGAGAATGCTTATTATGTTTTTCTTCTTTTCGCAGTGTAGAATACGTTTTATTTTGATAATACTGTTACAACAAATGGCTGGAAATAACGAAATCCCAATGCCAAGTGCCACACTTGGACGCGAGTCCTGGCTAAAAGCTTTCATGGACCACATGAATCAGTTCACTCGACTGAAGAATGACGGGTCCAACTTTGCGGACTGGGAGGCATCATTACGGAATGCTGCTATTGCTGACGGTAAGCTCAAGTACTTAACTGAGCCAATATCGGTAAACCCAGGCCCCAATGCAGGAGTTAACGAGTCACTTGCTTATAGTGACTTCGTCATGGAAGCATGTGCGATAAATAACGTACTCATCTTTGCAATGGAAACCAATTTGCAAAGACGCTTCATTGCCCAAGGTGCAAACAAGATTTTCACCACGCTCAATAATGAGTTCTCAAAAGCACCGAGAATCGTTACTTATGAGCATACCTGTCGCTTCTTTGATGCGAAACTCCAGAAGGGCCAACCGGTTAGCCCACACATTCTTAACATGATTGAGAATGTCAAGAAATTGGAGGCACTTGATTGCAAAATCAGTGAGAGCATAGTCATTGACCGTATACTTCATTCACTTCATGATGGTTTTGCCCTTTTCAGGGCAAATTACTACATGAATGACATGAAGAAAAGTCCTCATGAGCTACACTCACTTCTCGTACAGACCGAGAAGGATATGAAATTGAGTGGGAGCATGAAGCAAGATGTTCTCATGATTTCCAACAAGAATAAGGGTAAGGACAAAGCTCCCGACGACTTAACTGTAAGAAAGCCAAAGTTTAAGAAGCCAGGAAACGGTAAGAGTGGGCCTGGTGAGACTAGTGGCTCACAAGGCAAGGCAAAGAGCAAGGGCGGTGACATTGAGTGCCACCATTGTCACAAGACTGGACATTGGAGGAGGATCTGTCCCGTGTACCGTGAGGACATAAAATCAGGCCTCGTCACTCCTGTTGGTATGTCATCTTATATTCATATGATTGAGATTAACCATGCAAGTTTCGGAACTTAGGTACTTGATACTGGTTGTGGTTCTCATCTGTGTAATCATTTGCAGGGCCTAAAATACATCACATCTCTCGGAAAGGGTGATGTGGACCTGCGAGTTGGGAATGGAGCTAGAGTTGCTACAGTCTCAAAGGGAACATACATAATCCAACTCCCAAGTAGTTTTGAGTTATATTTATATAACTGTTACTATGTACCCAGTTTGTCTAAGAACATTATTTCTGTTTCCGTACTTGATAAAGACGGTTTTTCATTTTCAATAAAGGATAATAGCTGTATTTTCTCTTTTAATAAAATGGTTTATGGCAAAGCAGTTTCCATGAATGGAATTTACATCTTAGATCAAACCACGGAAATATTACACGTGAATAATAAGAAATTAAAGGTTGGTGACAAAGATCAAACTTATCTGTGGCATTGTCGAATGGGACACATAAATGAAAAACGTGTAAAGAAACTCGTCGAGAATGAGACTATTCCCACATTCGATTTTTCTACATTTGGCACGTGTGAATCATATCTTATCGGCAAAATGACTCAAATTTCCTTCAAAGGTGTTGGAATGCGCGCTAGTGACCTATTAGGACTCATACATACTGATGTATGTGGACCTATGTCAATTACCGCTAGAGATGGCTATAGATATTTTATCACTTTCACGGACGATTTGAGTAGATACGGATATGTCTACTTAATGAAGCATAAAAGTGAGTCCTTTGAGAAATTCAAGGAATACCAGAATAAGGTTGAGAACCAACTGGGAAGAAAGGTTAAAGCACTCCGTTCAGATCGGGGTGGCGAATATCATTCAAATGAGTTTGATCAACACCTTAAAGACTGTGGAATCGTTTTACAGTTAACTCCACCTGGAACACCTTAATTAAATGGTGTGTCCGAACGGAGAAATCGAACATTACTTGATATGGTTCGATCCATGATGAGTCACACGGTAGTACCTGATTCATTATGGGGTTTTGCTCTTTTGTCAGCTGCTCTTATACTTAACCGAAGTCCGACTAAAGCTGTCGACAAGACTCCATATGAAATGTGGAAGGGAAAGGTCCCTAACTTGTCCTTTATTCGGGTTTGGGGCTGCGAGGCTTATGTCAAGTGGAGACACGAGGATAAGCTCGGCCCGCGATCGGTCAAGACATACTTTATTGGTTATCCAAAAGGAATGTTTGGTCATTACTTCTATTCGCCTACCGAACATCGAGTTTTTGTTGCGGCTAGTGCGACGTTCTTAGAGAAAGATTTCTCGAGAACAAGTCAAGTAATAGAACCTTCGAGCTGTCGGAGATTCAAGAACCAACAACCGAGGAACAGATGGAGGAAGTTGTTCCTTCAGCTGGTGACACGGTTAATATTCCTCAGGAACCTAGGAGGCCGGGTAGAGTCTCTAATCCTCCAGACAGATACATTGGTATGGTCGAGGAGAATGACGTTTTGCTCCTAGAGAGTAATGAACCCGCTACCTATAAAGGTGCCATGACCTGTTCCGACTCAAAGCTATGGCTTGAAGCCATGCAATCCGAGATGGACTCCATGTATGAGAATAACATATGGGATCTTGTTCATTTACCTAATAAGATAAAACCTCTACAGTGCAAATGGCTTTACAAAATAAAGCGTTATGTAGACGGGCAACCAGATACCTATAAGGCACAACTAGTGGCAAAAGGTTTCACCCAAGTGCACGGATTGTATTATGATGAAATTTTTACATCCGTAGTTATGCTGCGTTCCATTCGGATAATCTTAGCGATTGCCGCTTTTCATAACTATGAAATTTGGCAAATGGATGTGAAAACCGCCTTTTTAAACGGTTATTTGGAGGAGTAGTTGTACATGGTGCAACCCGAAGGTTTCATAGATCCCGAAAATCCTAAGAAAGTTTGCAAGCTTAAGCGTTCCATTTATGGACTTAAGCAAGCTTCTCGGAGTTGGAATCATCGTTTCGACCAGGTGATAAAAGAGTATGGTTTCACTCGATCGGTCGAGGAACCATGCTTATATATCAAGTCGAGTGGGAGCAAGATTTTTTCTTGATATTGTATGTCGATGACATACTCTTGATTGGGAATGACATTCCTCTCTTATCTTCGGTAAAAGGATGGTTGAAGAACCATTTCCAGATGAAAGATCTGGGTGAGGCATAACGCATATTGGGAATCCGTATCTATCGAGATAGATCACGAGGGACGTTATCATTGAGTCAGGAGTCTTATTTGGATAAGATTCTTGAAAGGTTCAGCATGACCAACTCCAAGAAGGGGAACCTTCCAATGACTTCTGGGATGCATTTGAGCAAGTCTCAGTCACCCACGACGCCTGAAGGGGTTGAACGTATGAGTCGTGTTCCTTATGCATCAGCCATAGGATCAATCATGTATGCCATGATATGCACACGTCCAGACGTGGCATATGCATTGAGTATGACGAGTCGGTACCAAAAGAATCTAGGTGAAACACACTGGATAGCTGTTAAAAACATCCTTAAGTACCTACGGAGGACTAAGGATAGGGTATTGACTTATGGAGGAGATACTAAGCTATGCGCAATCGGTTACGCAGATGTTATCTTCCAAACGGATCGAGATGATTTGAAATCTCAGTCCGGGTTCGTCTTTACTCTTAATGGTGCTGCGGTCAACTGGAAAAGTTCCAAACAGGAAGTTGTAGCATATTCTACTACTGAATCCGAGTACTATGCCGCTTCGGAAGCAGCAAAGGAAGCTATATGGATGCGTCAATTCTTAGAAGGACTTACGATAGTTCCTAGTTCGAATGACCCGATCACCATCTATTGTGACAATAGAGGTGCCATCTTCCAGGCTAAGGAGCCAAAGTCTAGCAACAAGTCTAGACATGTACATCGGAAAGCTCACCTGATCCGTGATTACGTAGAGCAAGAGGAGATAGTGATTGACAAGATAGCTTCGGATGATAACATCGCGGATCCTCTCACTAAACCGTTGAATTATGATAAGCATGAAGGGCACGTTATTTCCATGGGAATTAAACGTGTTCCTGAGTTGTACTAGTTGATTATGGATTCGATACATTATCTTTTTCATATGTTATTTATAACTTCATCGTTTTATTTCATATTTTGTTTTTCATGTTGATTGTTTTGACAACATTGAACGCCACAAAGTGAACTGAATTACATAATATTTGTTTTTGTCCGTAATCGCCTACATGAGCTGATAACTCTGGCTATTATATTGTGCAGTCGATTGATGGTGGGTTCAACGAGCCATAAGACCTCGTAGGACATTTTTTTGTGACAACGTAATGGAGTCCTAAATGTTTAAAACATTCGGTGCTAGGTCGTGGATTAGACGTCCATTGTGTTCTTAGAGTCGATTCTTTTGACTATCGACTGTCTCTTGAGATTAAGGCAGTTTTTGGGTGACTTTGGTTTCTTTCTCATGGTCGACCGTAACTCGAGGCTAAGCAGATTTTTCTGGGTCATTTCATATTGTGCTTATATCTGCAGGATTCGAGTTGAAGAAAATATCCAACCTTTATCAGGTTTAGTTATTTCTCAGGGCCACTCGAGGAGTTGTAACTGAAATGCATGGCCATGCTCGAATGATGATTCGTTTATCAGTTAAGTTACTCTTTAGTCAGGGAAACCACTCTTGATATTGATCACTTGTAAAATACGACCTTTGTGAATACGGATTTGCAAATTGTTTTACATTGAGTGGGAGAAATTTGAGGATATGAGAATCGGTTATCGCACATACACTTGTGAGGACAAGTGGGAGATTGTTGGAGCTTGTGTCCTCCACAATTAGTGTGATAACATTTGTAAATCTCTTATAGGTTCACAAAGGTATACTTAGTATTTTATCAGTTGATTAACGATTACTTAATAACGGTTGGCTTGCTAGAAGTTTGACGTTATTATCATACTGATGGCGGTGATCAACTGGTCCCTAAAAGTCACACCTAAAGGATGTGTATGAGAGATGTGATTGTATGAAAATATAATCACATTGATGCCTGACTAAAAGGTTAGTCCATGTAATTGACTAAACAGTTAGTCAATGTGATGATGAGACGATTATTTAATACAATTAAATAATTCCAGCTGAGACGAATTAACTGTTAAATTCGTAAATTGAATATAAATTGTTATATTTAATAAATGTATATAATGTTAGCTTAAACGAATTAAGATGTTAATTCGTAATTAAACGTAATCAGCTATATTTAATTAGCAAATTATAAATATGCGATATTTATAGTTAAAGTATATATTATGCGAAATTGTCATAATAAAATGTTGACAGACCGGTATTAATAAATCGACTACAAACTGTTGTGTATAGACTTATTAATACATGTCGACATAAATTGACAATTAAAATAATTAATACACATTTATACATTTTGTAAAACCAACCTAAAATAAGAAGATATTTTTCTCCTTATACTTGTGGTTGGTGAAAACCGAATGAGGGTAAAAAAAAGGAAGAAAAATCTTCCCCAATTGACTCCCCTTTGGCACGGTTAGAATAAGAGGAGAAAGAGATCATTTTGCCTCATAATTCTTTTAACCTAATTTTCTCATCATTCACACAAAAAAAAACCCTAAAAATTAATTAACAATTTTAGGGATCTATTCTAGCAAGAATAAGGGCATTTCTCATAGCATCTTGGGTGCAACGATTAGGCGAATATCGATTTCGATATTGTTCTTAGGCCATATTGCTAGGACCAAAGGTTGATTCTTAATCTCTACTATTTTGTTTATGCAATTTCATTTATGATTAGTTTTCATAATCATAATTTCGTTATAATCCGTAATTTCTTAGAGGAAGTATACCGATATTTCCTACAATGCTCACCCAATTTCAAAATCGAAAGAACAAGGGAATCCAAATGCGACCCTACCTCCCTACCCTAAATGGATACTTCGTTAGAGAAGGAAATCAGGAGTACTTTCACGGGTTTCCCAAACCTTGGCACTATAAAGGAGTGCGACTAGCTTGAATCGAGGTCTTCCACGATTGCTACTTCATTCCTTCAGAAACGGCTCTTACCATCAAAACTCGTCAAGCACCTTGCTTAGACGAACAGGATGTTAGTCTTCTGTTTGGGGAGGACCGACTTGTTAGAGATACATAGGATAAGATCATTACCATGATACTTCAGGATGACCATTTCAACCCTGCAGCGTTAATCACCGAAACCAGTTCGAATCAGCAGAAAGGATGGAGAAAGTTGATCAAGTGGATGAACAACCAAGGAAAGCTCTTCAAAGTCACTACTGGAGAAGGAGAGATGTTCAAAGGAGAACCTGAAGACAACGAATTCGAGTCAGAGTCGGAGTCGGAATCAGAGTCTGAGTCTAGAGAAGTCCCTAGAAAGTCTCCTCCTGTCGTCACTCCCAATCCCCTTGTTTCTCCTAGCATAGCATCGAGTAGTAACAGTAGCTCGGGAAATGCCCCAGCAGCTGTCCCTTTAGCGTCACTGACTAATGAACAAATGGGTTCTTTGTTTCAACTCTTTTCAAAATTTAATATGAATAAATCAGATTCTGCTTACTCTTTATGTTATTCTGAATGCAATTATATTTACGATGATAATGAGGATGATCCTGACCCAGACTCAATCGAATTACCTCCCTACATAGCTAAAGAAATATTACAAGAGGGGCAAGGGGCACCAGTTATAGAAAGCACCGAACCCATCAACGTAGGAACCGAACTAGAACCCCAAGAATTTAGGATAGGGACAACCTTAAACCCAACTGAAAGGGCCGATTTCATAGACCTCCTACACGAGTTCAAGGACGTCTTCGCTTGGTCCTAAAAAGACATGCTAGGAATCGACAGGGATATTGCAGAACACAGAATTCCAATCAAACCAGGTTTCAAACCTGTAAAGCAGAAGCTTCGTCGAATAAGGACCGAATGGGCTCTTAAAATCAAAGAATAAGTCGATAAACAATTCAAAGCCGGGTTCATCAAAGTTTCCGAGTATTCAGACTGGGTGGCTAACATAGTACCCGTACCCAAAAAGGATGGGCTAATCCGAGTTTGTGTTGATTTCAGAGACTTAAACAAAGCAAGTCCCAAGGACGATTTCCCTCTACCACACATCGACATATTGGTAGACAATACAGCAGACCACGCGTTGTTGTCCTTCATGGACGGGTATGCAGGATATAATCAGATCAAAATGGCCATAGAAGACATGCATAAGACCGCCTTCATCAGTCAATGGGGTACCTATTGCTATACTGTTATGCCATTCGGGCTAATCAATGCTGGAGCTACATATCAACGCACTGCGACCACATTGCTACATGACATGATGCATAAATAAGTAGAAGTGTACGTTGATGATATGATTGTCAAGTCCAAGGATATGAAGGGGCACATTGACAACCTTCGTAAATTATTCCTAAGATTGCGAAAGTACAACATGAGGCTCAATCCCAGAAGTGTGTGTTCGGGGTAACATCAGGCAAACTCCTGGGATATGTCGTCAGTCAAAGAGGAATAGAAATTGATCCATCCAAGATTAAGGCTTTAATCAAAATGCCACAACCTCAATCAGAGAAGGAGGTTAGAGGATTTCTAGGCAAGGTGCAATATATAAGCCGATTTATATCGAAGCTTACTATGATCTGCGAACCCATTTTCAAAAAGCTCAAGAAAACAGATCATACCATATGGGGACGACAATTGCCAAAAAGTATTTGACAGAATTAAGGAGATACTAGCCAAGCCACCAATGCTCATGCCTCCTCAGCGAGATCAACCTCTTGGATTATATCTCACTGTGACCGAAACAACCGTGGGGGCTATGCTTGCACAAACTGTGGGGAAAGAAGAAAGAGTTATCTACTACCTTAGTAAGAAGTTCTTGGAGTATGAGTGCAAGTACACACCTCTCGAAAAGACATGCCTCATTCTTGTGTGGGCAACAAAGAAGCTACACCATTACATGCTTAGCTACTCTGTCAAGGTGTATTCCAAAATGGATCCTGTCAAATACCTCTTCGAAAAACCCGTTCTCAACGGACGCTTGGCAAGATGGACCTTAATGCTCTCAGAGTTCGATCTCAAGTATGTACCTCTGAAGGTTATAAAGGGGCGCGCCGTTTCCGAGTTCTTCACAGATAATCCTATCAATGACACCCAAGCAGTAGACACGTGGTCATTTCCAGATGAGGACATACTACAAACTAACGTAGATTCTTGGGACCTTTATTTTGATGGAGCATCGAATCTAAGAGGATTTGGAATATGAGTGTTGCTCATTTCTCTTGAAGGTCAGCATACACCACTCTCTGTCAAACTCGACTTTGAGGTGACAAATAACGCAGCAGAATATGAAGCTTGCCTCATCGGGCTACAAGCAGCAGTAAGTTTAGGCATCAAGAATCTTCGAGTTCACGGAGACTCATCCTGGATCATCAACCAAATTACTGGATCTTGGAAAATTCGAAGTGAAAGTCTAGCACCCTATCAGGCTAGGATAGATCAAGTTGCCAAATTCTTCGATCAGGTCACTTATCTACACCTGCCTCGTGAAGAGAATCAATTTGTAGACGCTCTTAAAAAACTTGCATCTTTGATTCACATGCCAGACAACATGATAGAAATGCCTTTATGTATCGAACGACGGTCAGAACCAGCCTATGCGCACCAAATTACAGATGAGGAAGAAAATCCAGGGGAACCTTGGTTTCAAGCCATTCTAAACTTAAAGCTCAATGGTACATATCCACCAGATATGGATAGGAGGGGACAACATGCCATACGCCTGCCAGCCTCCCAATACCTCCTCATACGAGGAGAGTTGTACAAAAGAACACCTCTTGGTGTAGTCTTGCGTTGCCTTGATCATTCACAGGCACAAAAAGTGATGGAAGAAGTTCATGATGGAGAATGTGGTCCTCACATGAGTGGAACAATGATGGCAAAGAAAATCACGCGTCTGGGATATTACTGGACCACGATGGAGTCGAATTATATCAAATACGTCAGACATTGCCATAATTGCCAAATCTTCGGGAATGTGCAACATGTCCCTCCTTCACTGCTTTACACCATGACATCTCCCTGATCGTTTTCTGCTTGGGGAATCGATATCATCGGGAAAATCACTCCAACCGGAACAGGAGGCCACTGTTTCATTTTGGTAGCTATCGACTATTTTACTAAATGGGTTGAAGCGACATCTTACACTAGTCTCACAGCCAAAAAGCGTGGCAAAGTTCATACAAACCAATATCATCTGTCGATATGGTTGCCCACATGAGATCATCAGTGACAATGGATCACATTTCCAGGCTGAGACTGAGCAATTACTAGCCAAGTACAAGAACAAGCACCACCATTCCTCGCCTTACAGACCTCAAAATAATGGCGCGGTAGAGGCAGCTAACAAGAATGTCGTCACTATCCTCAAGAAAATGATTGACAGTTATCGCGATTGGCCCAGCAAAATACCATTCGCACTGTGGGGTTATCGCACATCAGTTAGGACGCCCACTGGGGCTACTCCTTTCTACTTGACATACGGCATGGAAGCTGTACAACCAGTTGAACTAGAAATCCCGTCCTTAAGCATTCTGCTTGAAAGTCAAATTCCAGAAGCTGATTGGAAAAAGGATAGATATGAAGAACTCATCCTCTTGGATGAACGAAGGTTGCGCATATTGCATAATGTGCAAACATATCAGGCACGTATCAAACGAGCCTTCAATAAATGGGTTAAGCCCAGAAACATCAAAGAAGGACACTTAGTCCTCAAATCAGTCAGAGCTCTACTATTTGTCGATCCACGTGGAAAGTTTAAACCCAACTAGGCCGGACCATTCTTAGTCAAGTCCATATTCTCGGGGGGTGCGGTTAAGATTACAGACCTAGATGGGAATGAATTTGCTAACCCAACTAATCGACCAACTGAAACGATATTATGCCTAGTGTAGGACAAGAAACGTGCCTCGCGTGACACCCACGTGTCGCTCTTGCAACACGAAATAAAAATGGCCCTTGGCCTGCTGAAATAAAGCTTATGTCACTTTGCTCTTGCATTTTGACACTTCGTCATCCTCATATCATCAAATAAATTGAGTTGTATTTTAGGAGTAAGTAAAGCTCATGCTTATTTTCTAGTTCGCTACAAGCTCTTGCTTAGAACAAATATTCTTTTACATTTATTCGAACTACGCGCAAGGGTTTGATTTCATTTTTTTTAAAAATGAATACGTAGGCAATCCTTCACAGGATACAACCCATTATTTTAAATGTAAATAGAAGAACATTTGCATTTGCATTTGAAATTCGACAAGAATAATAAAAGAAAATCACAATAGTTTCATAACTAATAAATCTTTTATTCATTTGTTCCATAAATAATAATAATATGCCACATAATATAAAATGCTGAAAAATAAATGCTAGGCTAGGATTCTAAAAACCCCGCCATTTATTACAAATAATAATAATAATAAATAGTACTACGACTAAGGCTACTCTTCCATATTTCCTTTGCCTTTGTCATTTCTGTCATACTTCTTGTCTCGACCATGAGCCGGGCGCTCTTGTGCTATCTCTGACCTAATCACCAAAGGTCTCTCTCGTAGTCTAGCCTTACCATTTCGATCCACCACCATCTCTACGGCAGGAGCGGTCTTCGGTTTATTCGACGGATGAACAACTCGGAATCTGGCCTCTTCTTCCTCCTCAGTCAAGTATTTCTGGTTCTCCTTTGCTACTTCGCGAATCTTGTAGTCAATAGGCTCGTGCTTCCTCAATTTCTCATGCTCTTCAGAAGTAGCAGCCTTCCTCCATTGCACGTATGAATCAGATACCCATAAGGATCCAATAGGAGAAAGTATGAACCACATGTTCCTCTGAGCCCACTTGAGGGCCCACTCTCGACGAATCTCTGTAGTATGTGCCAATGTAGTCTGAGGAACAGTGTCAAGCTTCAGAATCTTCTGCTTAAGGCCCACTTGCCTCATCAATCTCTCCGGGAAGATGCAAATCATGAATTCCAAGCTAGGGATGCGAATTTACCGAGTCGGGTCTAAAGATGAAGCTCCAGTGACTGACCTGAGATGCCACCATGGCACAATCCACTGGATCAAGGGACCTCCTTCATTCTTCAACTTTTTCTCCCAATAGTTGTGATGCGTGTCCTAAATATGTTTTTTTACGCCCTATTTTACATGCATTTCAGAGCTCATTTAAGTAGTTATTGCTACTATTCTCCCCATTTTGTCTACTTTCGTATTTTTATGTAATATTGCAGATTTATGCGGAAATGAGTAGAAATCGAGCCAAATCCGTCCCTAAGTACTTAGCATTGCATTTGACATGGAGTAGTGACTCGGGGAATGAGCTTGGTGCGCGTTTCAAGGCCTAAAGATAGCAAAAGCATGGGTGCGTACGAGTTTAACAAGCAAAGAAGCATTTCACATTATTGCAGCCTGCTTCAGATGGCAGTATCTCGAGTTCTAAAGCTGATAATCGAGTGATTCTAATTGGAGGTGAAAGCTTATCGTCTTAGCTTTCCAACGCCATGTAGAACGCCTGATTTGACCAAGGAACGAAGAAATGGCAGCTGTTTTAAGATCGGTGCGCGCTGCGCAGAATCGTCGAATGCAATTTCAGACAAAGATCCTTGGTCGATCGATTGACCTACATGGTCAATCGACCAGAGCGCGATAATCAGAAGCTCCTGTACAGCGCAAGTTGGTTGATCGACTGATGCTTATGGTCGATCGACTGAACAAGGGGTCTGACGCAAAATAAAAGATCGAGTATCAAGAAGCCCAATGTATTCTTAGGTTTTGGAATAAGTCGACGTTGTATTTCCTTTATAACGTAACTTTAGGTTTGAGAATAAGCATTCAGTTTCAGATCTAGGTCTTATCATTCAGTTCGAAACACAATTCAACATTCATAGTTTAGTTATTCTTCAATAAAGTTTACTCTTTTGCAATCGGTTTTGGATCCTTTCTCTGCAATTTCTACTGGTATTCTTTCGCTTCATTATTTCAGTCGTATTGTTTTATTATCATTCGTAATATAGAAATTGCTAGCTAGTTTCCCAAAGCCAATTTTATCGTTTATTGCTGTTTATTTGTTTAATCGTTTTAATCATAATTTCAGTAGATTTAATAATCAATTTTATTGTCGTTATCATTCTTAGTATGAGTAGCTAAATTATTCGTGCTAGGATGTAGGGGAATTATAGTGTAGGCGGCATTAGTATTAACATGGCGTGAAATCGCGTGTCAGTCGATCGACCGCCATACCTGGTCGATCGGCTGATCACGTGAGGTGTTACCTTCGTTTTAATTGTTTTAATTCTTTATTCGACGAATTGAGTGCACACGACTAGTTGAATGTTTAGGATATGACTGACTCGTTAGATCGAGAGATAGGGACAGTCGTTAGATCACCAATTAAAATGACTAAACTATGCTGAGATCGAAAGATAGGTAAAGTTTAGGTTGTTAGTCACTTTTTAGGACGAGAGTCAGTATTAGTGATATTAGGGACTTATAGCGAGATCGAAAGATGCTATTTGTTAAGAGTGGACCGAGAGGACCTCTTGTTTTCCCGCCTCATGTGTTTGATTTAGACCTACTTAGTATGCTGCCGCCGAAGCTATAATGAACCGACCATCCTAGTACCCCTTCTTTTATCTGTTTCATCCGTTTATTTAGTTTATTGTCTTTTATTACTCTTAGATATAGACCAATTCAACTCAACCCCCACAATCGTTACCTTAGACTAGAATTAGACAGCTATAAATTACATTCGCCTCCTTGTGGTTCGACCCTGTTACCACTAGCCTAGGTTAGTCTTAATAGGAATTATAAATCTTATTTTTGGTACTCACAACGACGGGTATCAAATTTTGGCGCCGTTGCCGGGGAGGCAATTGTTCTAATTTTTAGTTGTTTTATTTTAGTCTGTTTTTCGCCTCAAGGGAAGACTGAGTACCTTGAGGCAGTTCTCATCTTCTTCTTTAGTATTGTTTATTTGCAGTACTTCAGGAGAGTCCACTCATGTTCCATCCTTGGGAGCAGCAGGTGGAGATTTGTGGGAGATGTGGCGCTAAGGGGCATGATTCTGTTATGTGCCGAGCAGATATGGACCAAGTCTATGCTTACTGGCACTATAAACAAGGTCATTATACGCCACCACATCCGTACTATCAGCAAGGCTTCCAAGAGCCTTCATATTCCTTTGCACCACCTCAGCAAGACCCTCTTCCTTCTGAAGAGAGTGAGGAATTGAAGTCTATGGTGGAGATGCTTAAACTCCAAATGCAAGAAATGGATGAACAGAGAGAAGCTTCTTTCAAAAGAGTTGAGCTTCTCTTGGCTCAAGTAGCTGCCGAGCAAAATGATGATATGTATGACTCGGAGGATGATGATTTGGAGGACGATGAAGCGTCAATTGAAGACTTCAATGCTGTGCCACATGAAGAATTCGATCAAGCAGATTTGTGTGGTCGAACGAATGACATTGCAGAAGGAAGAGCGGTCGATCGACTGGAACCAGTGGTCGATCGACCAGTTATGCTGGAGAGTGAAACTACTCGATCGAGTAGTGACGATGTTAGATTGATACCTGCAGCCTTGGGAACTGTTAAATCGTCACCAACGCCTATTCCGGATGCCGATGAAAAGTTTGGGAACAAATTGGAGGAACATCGCTTTATTTCTCTTTCTACAGGTCTTGGCATGTTCAAAGACCTCGGAGGTGAGTTGGGTGATCCTAGTTTGAAGTCTGGCACTGCCCAGATATATGATCCAGGAGGAGGTCCTGATAAGGATATACCGTCTAAGAAGAAGCTGTGCGCTGAGGTGAAAGATTGGGATCCGGATGCTGGGAGACGTTGTTGTCCTTCCGTTGCCATGTTGTGGAGGCCGGGAGTAAATTTGACAGTTGCTGAAGCCACTGCGTTCAGTCAGAAGCCTAGTAGTGGGCCAGTGATTTGTGCTTTTTGATGATCGAAAAGTGGGTCGAGCTGGGACCGTCTAATCTAGCGCTACCGGGAGGCAACCCGGAGTTTGAAACATTTCGCTTAATTTGGTTTTGGAACTTTTAGCTTTATTTGTTTTTGTGTGCTCTAATAATTAGCTACACTTTAGACTTTACATTTGGGTTTTGCGCAAATTTTGGGTGCATTATCATGTGCTTTTGCAGGTATATAGACCATATTAGCTCAAGTTATTGAGCTAATTCGAAGAAATCAGAAGTTACAACAACTTTTCCAGTCGATCGACTGGTCTGTCTGGTCGATCGACTGGCCGAACAGTTCCAGGAGCTTCTGTTCCTGACATCCTGGTCGATCGACTGAGTGATGTAGTCGATCGACCATTGGCCGCTGTTGTACCTGTTTTCGATCATTCCCCTGCTGTGTTTGATCGATTTGCGGAGTCAAGGGAGTATTCCTTTCACTTTATTCTCCGCTTAATTTCTGATTTCTTCCGTTCATCATTTTTGCACATAATTTTACCGTCACAATTTTGTTTTCTCGTTTTACGCGCGGTATCTTTTGTTTGTCTTTTCAGGCACTTATGGTAGCACTGCTGGCTACTGAAACCTCCTAGCTCACGCTGGTTTGGGGAGGTTTCCTTTTTCTGCGCTTAAAGTCTTGTGAGTTCCCAATTTTCACTTCATGTCTTATTTACTTAATTTTCTCGCAAATTCCCATTTTCCATTTTTCTTCATTACATGATTTTGCACAATGGGGACATTGTGCGATTTGGTTTGGGGAAGGGTTTTGCGTCGTATTTCATTTGCTTGCATTCACGTTTACATTTCTGTCTTGCATTGTTGTTTATCTCTTTATATATATATATCAAAATTTTAAAAAAAAAAAAAAAAAAAATTGAAAAATTTCAAAAATTTCAATAAAATGCACGTTTATTTTAGCATATAGGTCGAGTCGGAACGGTAGTATTTCAATGATGATATTGCATTTGCATCTGTTTTTGCCTGAGCCTTGCTAATTGACATGTTATTAGTAGAATCATATATGCATAGTACACGAGTTTTCGTTAAATTATTTGCTGAGCTTGAGACTTGACTTGGAATTTTGGCAAGCTACATTATATTTCTGAGATTTAGAGCCTATAACTGGTGACATCTATGACCGGTTTATTTAGGAATATGAGTAGTACTCCTTATGAGACATGTCACATCAATATGCATAAATATGAACTTAATCTGCTTAATACCTGTATGCATTCGGTTTGTGGTTAGTTGACACATGTGGAAGAGGTTTCCTTTATTCATTTTGCCCATAAGCTCCACACTGCCAAAAATAGCCTTTTTGTCCCGTTTACTACATCCTACATTTAGCCTGCCCTTGTCAAGCTAGTAGTTTATGTTCTGGGATTGTTACTTCGTTTTTGGTAGCTATGCTCATTTTGAGATGATGTTGGGAAATTAAAAGAAGGAAAGAAAGAAATAGAAAAGAAAGAAAAAAAAAGAAGAAAAAATGATTCGAAAGAAAAGAAAAAAGAGTTATGTACTGTTTGAGGCAGTCGATCGACTGCCCATATTGGTCGATCGACTGCAGCCCGAGAAGAAAAAGAAAGAAATCAATTCGCATAAGTCAAAGTTCTTATTATTTGACGATTTTTGCTCCCATGTATTATTTATATCGTATGGGGAGTTGATTGATTTATTATTATGGAGATTGCGAGATTAGTGCTAATCATTTGCACCGGGTTTTATCATTGATTACGAGCAAGAAGTGGATGTTGTCATATGGTTTTGTTAGGTACTAGCTTGATCACTTGTACCTCCACACTCCCATAATTATCTTTGCCTCTTCTTACCCATACCTCACATATCCATATATACCTCGGCATGTGTCATGGTCATTTGTTCGGTTGGAATGCGTATGTACGGTTGTAAAGATTATTTTCATATTAGACTGCATGCATGTTCTTATAGGTCGTAGTTAGGTGAGAGTCTTTACAAAATGAATTCTTTCTATCTTTACATTATTCACCTGTGCTTATTTGAGTGATTTGAGCGACCCGTGAGAGTCCAATTTGATAAGTCTCTATAGTTGACGGTTCAGCATGTTTTTAACGACTCCATAACTCGTTTGCATGATTCATTTGCTAATTAATTGTTGGTTATTGCATTAAATTGGTTTAGGCTATTCAATTGCATTTCGCTCTGAGTTTGAACTCGTTCCTTTAGATCGAGTCTAGTTCTTGCTTGGGGACAAGCAAGGGTTTGGTTTGGGGAAGTTTGATGCGTGTCCTAAATATGTTGTTTTACGCCCTATTTTACACGCATTTCAGAGCTCATTTAAGTAGTTATTGCTACTATTCTCCCCATTTTGTCTACTTTCGTATTTTTATGTAATATTGCAGATTTATGCGGAAATGAGTAGAAATCGAGCCAAATCCGTCCCTAAGTACTTAGCATTGCATTTGACATGGAGTAGTGACTCGCGGAATGAGCTTGGTGCGCGTTTCAAGGCCTAAAGATAGCAAAAGCATGGGTGCGTACGAGTTTAACAAGCAAAGAAGCACTTCACATTATTGTAGCCTGCTTCAGATAGCAGTATCTCGAGTTCTAAATTTAAGAGGATAAGCTTTCACCTCCAATTGGAATCACTCGATTATCAGGTTTAGAACTCGAGATACTGCCATCTGAAGCAGGCTGCAATAATGTGAAGTGCTTCTTTGCTTGTTAAACTCGTACGCACCCATGCTTTTGCTATCTTTAGGCCTTGAAACGCGCACCAAGCTCATTCCCCGAGTCACTACTCCATGTCAAATGCAATGCTAAGTACTTAGGGACGGATTTGGCTCGATTTCTACTCATTTCCGCATAAATCTGCAATATTACATAAAAATACGAAAGTAGATAAAATGGGGAGAATAGTAGCAATAACTACTTAAATGAGCTCTGAAATGCGTGTAAAATAGGGCGTAAAACAACATATTTAGGACACGCATCAAGTTGCAAACCCGAGTGAAGTCCACCATGTAGAGCCTAGTTCTCATCGCAATTTACCGAGCATGGTATCCTGGCACATTAACTGGGGACTCGATCAACCGCAGACGCTCCATAAGCCAAACCTAGAAAGAGAAGATGGGAATTAATGCCCACATGGTCAACCAAAAAACGAAAGACAAAAAAATAACGAAAAAAAAACGAAAGACAAAAAAAAACGAAAGAGAAAAAAAACGGTTGGCACATGAATAAAAAAGGAAAAGCGGGTTCTTACCTACAAAATGATGAGACTTCCCAAATAAGGAAGCTCGCGGTTGGCTTTTCTGTTGTCCAACCCCATAATGATCTCTCCTAAACAAAGGCATGTTGGGCTCTTGCGCAGCTCCATTTGTTCCACTAAGCTCAAGAAACGAGGATCCCCTCACATCTCCTTGCCAACATGCCCTTGAAGGACATAACAATGCAAAAGACAAAACCCGAATGCCCTCCGTCTCGCAACATAAGAAATAGAAAGGCCTTCCCTGTTTATGAATCGGTCAATAAAATCAAACATGCGGACCCCTTTTGAGGTTACAAGACGGTCAACCTCAGCCTTGGTCAGTCCAAGCAAGTCCCTGAATTTACTCTTATACCCTTGAGAGCTAAAAGATATAGCGGGTGCATTTTCTGTATCCCATCCTCCAATAGCTGCTATTTCCTCAGGGAAAGGACAAATATCGCCTCCAGGAAAGGCGAACACATAGAAATTTGGATCCCAATATTCAAGACAAGCATCCAAGAAAGGTTTCACAATTTTCACCAATTTGAGACTCAAGATTGATCCCAAATTAACACTACAACAAATAAGGACAAAGGCAACCATAGAAGGCGACTGTTCTCAATCGCCATTATAAATACAGCGACTAAGAACCGTCGCCTGCACTTGGTAGCAAGGTTTAGTCGCCTTTGGTGACGGGTCATAGTCGCCAAATTTGGCGACTGATTTTTTAAAAGCGGGCGACTGATAACCGTCGCCAAATTGGCGACTGATTTTTCTATTCAGTTGCCAATTTGGCGACTGTCATCCGTCGCCAATAACCGGCCACGTCACCTCCATATGGGGGCAATTGGCGACGGGCTTCAGTCCCCAATTTGGCGACGGTTATCAGTCGCCATTTTGGCGACTGTTTTCAGTCGCTAATCTGTTGCCATTTTTAGTTTTTCATCAAAAGGTTGGCGACTGTTTTCCGTCGCCATTTGCCCAGTTTCAGTCGCCAATTGTACATGTTTTTTAGCCTAAAAATCGTTTTTGGCCTAGCCAAATACGTAAAAACCTGCAAATAAACCAACACCACCAGCAGAGAACACAAGAGAAGCCAAACACGACCAAATTTTATAAATAAAATCATGTTTCATACAGACAAGTACGAGTTTTGGTGCTCTAACATCATCCGACAATAACGTTTTCTCTAAAAAACTACATAACCGGGAAACTTGCTCCCGCTCCACTACCACCTCCATAATTAGGATCTTTAGGATCCTTGTCTTGCGGGCACCACCCACTGTTGCAATTGGCGAAAAAGGAGTTCATCCTATCCATTTCCTCCTTCATCCTCCTTATTTCTTCATCTCTCTCGGCATCCCGCTTGTCCTTGGCGGCTAATTGAGCTTGGAGCACACTTACGATACCCGGGGTATAAGCTTGTTGTTGGGAGGAAATTGACCCTCTTCTTGTTGGAGGATCGTAGTAAAGCTCTTTTACCGTCCCGGCTCCATACACATCTCCTCTTTGGAACCCCTCAACAAGATCAAACCATAGCTCGTTGTCGATAATGTCCAGGTTGTTCTTCTTTTGGACAAGGAATCGATCCTACAAAATTGATATAACGTTAATGGTTAGAGGTTACTTGTCTAAAAATTGATAAAACATATACTTAACAAATTAAGAAATGTTTTTTTTGACACTTACATATAAGTCTTGATCTTTTGCCTTCGTGAAGATCAACTTGCCCTTGCTTGTCTTCTTTGCGTGAGTGTCAACAAAGAGATCTACAATTGTGGGCGTCTTGCCCTTATTCTTCTTCGCCTTCCGGAAAAAAAAACAAGGAATTGTTACTCAAACATGATAACTAATAAGACTAAATTAGAAGACTATTAAATTAAAAGCTAAGACTAATAACTTACACTTGACAACACTCGATCATGGAAAGATTGAGACCCTCCGTAATGAGTAGGCTCAACTTCCGCGTCCTTATATCCTCCTCTCTTGTTGATTTTATTCCGGGCCGATGCTTCCTTGAACTCAGGACTGTTCCGGTACTTGGTATATTCCTCATATGACGCACCTATAATCAATAAAATATCAACTATTAATATAGATTCAAAATATGTAATGAATTTTAACTAATTACGGGTATTAATAGGAACTAAATACCTTTCATGAAAGATGACACCTTCTTCCTCCTAGACACCTTATACATGTTGTCCCTTAGCCTCTTCTTGCCAATGTCATTATACCTTTGCCAAACTAGGGGCTCAAGGTCGGTTGGCCAATAGAACACACGCTACAAAAAAGTAAACAAACTTATGAGAAACAAATCAATAATAAGAAAATTAGAATAAATAAATTATATCTAATAATATATATTTTATAAATAGATACCCGGAAGTTGTTGAACCACATCTCCTTATCTTCATCACTAGCGTTACTCCAACAAGTGACGCCGTGCGTCATGTTCTCTTGGGTGCTAGTAGTCACTCCACGAACAACCGTTTGACTCTTAAACCTGAAATCAAACATGTTAAAAACATAATTATATGGGAAAAAAATAATTTATAGCATATGTCTAAAAAAAGTCATTTATTACTAAATAAAAAATTACAAACTAGGATGAATAAAAAATTACCAAAGACCGGCCGAATCAAAGATCATCCTGCCGTCAGTATGGCGGGGTATAGTGACCTCCTCCTCCTCCTCCTCACTCAACTCCTCCAAAGAACGGTCAATGTCCTCCTCCTGGTCTCGGGAGCTACTACCTCCCCCACTAGAGCCGCCCCGCTGCCTACCTCCTCCACGAGCCATGTGCACTACAATTGACGAAAAAGTATTAGGCAGATATTACAGGATAATTATAATAATATATAAAAAAATAAAACCTAATAAACAGATATAAAAGAAGAAGATAAAACGGTAATTATTGTTTCCAAATTTTGATATGTATATTTTCAATACCTTCTCTTACTCATCATCATCATCATCATCTTCTTCTTCTTCTTCTTCTTCTTCTTCTTCTTCTTCTTCTTCTTCTTCTTCTTCTTCTTCTTCTTCTTCTTCTTCTTCTTCTTCTTCTTCTTCTTCTTCTTCTTCTTCTTCTTCCTCCTCCTCCTCCTCCTCCTCCTATTCTTCTTCCTCCCCCTCCTCGTCATTCTGTTCTTCTCCCCCCTCTTATACCTCATCCCTCTCCTCATCATTCTCTTCTTCTTCTTCCTCTTCTAACTCATTTGCATAAATAATTTCATCATGATCAACTGGGGACAAAACTGTTTCTGATACAACTTCTTCTTGGAAAAAAGATGTACCAACTTCTGATCGTGCCTTTGTTTTAAAAATCTCCCACCATTGCTTTTGTTGTCTATCACTACTTGTGCTCGGAAAAGATGCAAAATAAACTTGATGAGCTTGTTGTGCAAGTATAAATGGGTCATATTTAGAGTAGGTTCGAGTATGATTCCCTTCCACGAATTTGTAACGATCATGGACTCTCGTTCCAGCTACGGAATTGTCCCTCCATTGACACTTTAATAAGACATTTTTATAACCCCAAACACGGACATTGTAGCACAACTCAAAGATATCCTCTAATATGCCATAATATTCATTGTCATCAAGAGAAGAAATAGTAATGTCGTAGTTGTATCTAGCCTTACTTTTCCCATAGTCAAATATTTGAAACTTAAACCCATTAACTGAATATCGATTCCACGTCACAACCTTTCGAGAAGGACCCAAAGCCAAGCTTCTTATCACATCATCTTGAATATTTAGCTCACATACATGCTTCCGAAACCAGGCTGGAAATTGATCCTCATGCTTACTCCAAACATCCTCTCTGTTGACATTAGGTTGTTCTTTAATGAAATATGTCACAAATTGAGCTTCATATGGCTCCAAAACCTCACAATTAGATAGCACATAAAGGTGGGCATGGTTATACTCCTTGTCATCCAGAAATCTTGTTCCCCTAGCTGATGAACACCCTATTTCATCTTGCATTTGGAAACACTTGGGTATACTTGTGTCTAGTTCATCTGCTTCATCAATATTCAAGTTTTTTGCTTTGGTCTCAATATGTTTTTCAAAGTAAAGAGAACAAAAATTGACAATCTCTTCCGTTAGGTAGGCATTGCATATAGAACCTTCCACACGAGCTTTATTACCAATTTTTTTTCTTCGTATGATTAAGAAACCTTTCGAAAGGATACATCCACCTATATTGGACGGGTCCACCAACTTAAGCTTCATATGGCAAATGGATAGGTAGATGCTCCATCGAATTGAAAAAAGAAGGCGGAAATATCATCTCAAGTTTACACAAAATTTCTGGTATTTGCTCTTCTAAACGACTCATGTCCTCAACTGATATCGTGGAGGAACATAAATCTCTAAAAAATTGACTTATTTCTCAGAATCGCATTCCAAACGGTAGTCGGGAGTAAATTTTTAAAAGCCACGGGTAATAAGCGCTCCATGAAAACATGACAATCATGACTTTTCAACCCTTTCAACTTCAGTTCCTTCAAATCAACACAACGGCTCAAATCGGATGCATATGCATCGGGAAACTTAAGTTTCCTATCCAATCGCACAATACCTTTCTTTGAGCTTTGTCAAGAGCAAATATGGCTTTTGGTTTAGCCCCATCCTTACGAATATGAAGTTTAGGACGATCACGAAATTTCTTCAATTCTATTCTTGAATTAATATCATCACGTGTCTTTCCTTTTACATCCATAATCGTATGAATAAGTAGCTCAAAGAAGTTCTTCTCTATGTGCATCACACCCAAATTGTATCTGATTAGCATTGTTTTCCAGTAGGGAAGCTCCCAAAAAATACTTCTTTTAAACCAACCATTTTTTTTCTTTTTCAACTCTTTAAACTCTTCTTCAGTCCAATCAACAGTTGATGGCAAATCACGTACAGCCTCCCATACCTCATCCCCTTGGAGTCGAACCGGAGCATTGTCACGCACCTCCTTACCTTTTAAGAAAGATTTCTTGTTCTTTCTATGGATATGTCCATCCGGTAAGAAACATCTATGACAATCAAACCAGCTAATTTTTTTGGAATTAGGAAGATAAAATGCTTTACTCCTATCCATGCAATAATGACATGCCTTTCGCCCAGCGTTTGCCCATCCTGATAGCATATCATATGCGGGAAAATCATTTATAGTCCATAACAATGAAGCTCTTAGTTGGAAATTTTGCTTCTTCGACACATCAAATGTTTCTACACCAACTTCCCACAAATACTTCAGTTCTTCCACCAACGGTTGTAAATAAACATCTAGATGTTTTTTTGGGTTATCAGGACCGGGGATAAGTAAAGAGAGGAAAATAAATTGTCTTTTCAGACAAAGCCAAGGAGGTAAGTTGTACGGCGTGGTCATTACGGGCCAACACGAGTAATTTCTACCAAACTGACCAAAATGGTCAAACCCATACGTACACAAGCCAAGTCTCACATTGCGAGGTTCCTCGGCAAAATCAGGATATAACCTATCAAAACGCTTCCACTCCTCTCCGTCACTCGGATGACACATCTTTCCGGATGTACGAGATTTTCTTTGTGCCATCTCATTTGGTTGGAAAGATTTTTCGTGGCATACATTCTTTGAAGTTTTGGAGCTAATGGAAAATAAATTAATGTGTTTATTGATATTGGTTTCTTTCTCTTTCCACTCCTCTTATTACCCTTCTTCCCCTTCAAAACAATATTTCCCTCACTTGTCTCATATCTATCCCTTTGACATTTCTTACATTTGTCAAGCAAAGCATCATCTTTCCAAAAAAGCATACATCCTTTAGGACATGCATCAATCTTTTCATGTGGAAGCTGAAGACCTTTAACCACTTTCTTGGTATTGTAGAAATTTCGGGTCATAACATTATTATTGGGTATAACATCCTCAACCAAAGTAGCAATACTATCAACGGCTTTAAATGGCATATTATACTGACATTTTAAAGCAACTATCCTGGATGCAACTTGTAACAATGTCATTCTGCTCCCCTCATATAAGGTTTTTTCGGAAGCATTTAGCATGTCAAAAAAGGCTTTTGCTTTTGGGTTTGGTAGTTCTTCATCAATCATTGGTACACGGTCGTCATTAATGAAACGTACAAAGACAGTCCCAAAATGGGGACTATTCAAGAATTGCTCCTAATGAGTAATTCTTGAACGGGTACTAGGTCATTATATATTAAACAAGTTGTCAAAAATTTAAATAAAATTTTGAAAAATATAATTTATACATCATGCTCATTCTAACTTAATTTCGTCAATTATAAGGCAAATTTATTTTATAACTAAAGTATGAAAAAAATTGACAATACTAACATTATACTACCTTCAACAATACTAACATTATACTACCTTCAACAATACTAACATTATACTACCTTCAACAATACTAACATTATATACTACATTCAACAATACTAACATTATACTACCTTCATAACGTTATACTACCTTCAACAATACTAACACTATACTAACTTCAATATTACTAAAACTAAGTTACTACCTTCAATAATACTAATATTATCAAGATAACCTTCAATTACATCCCCTAATCATATGACATTACTAATTTAACAAAACCCCCAATTTCAAACCCTAACTAAAATTAATTAAGAAAATGCTAATTAAATTACAACTACATACATTAATAAGCATCACTAATGTATAAATTAAAACTAGATACTAAATAGGCATCACAAATTAAACAAAATATGAAGGGTTGAAGTAATTAAATCAATTTGAGTCAAAAACAAACCTTTAGAAAAAAGAAGAACAATGAAGGAGGGTGGTCGGTGGTGATGTGGTGTGTGGATGTGTTGCCTCTTCGGTCCAGTGGTGGTGGTAGATGGTGGTGGCGTCGGTCGTTAGGTATGTGGCGATTTTTTTTAATAGTGAAATGTTAGAATGAATGACAGGTGAAAGAAGGAAGGGAAAAAAACATATCAGACGATTGGCGACCGTTTTCAGTCGCCAAATTGGCGACTGTTTTCCGTCGCCAATTTGGATATTATTCCATCGCCCTTGGATTTCCTGCGGATTTTGGGATAAGATGCTACAGTCGCCCATTTGGCGACTGTTTTCCGTCGCCGCTTTTTTTTTTCTGTCGCCAACTTTAGACGCCTTTAACGTGTTTTCTTGTAGTGTAAAAGCACCCATGTCATGTTTCTCCAATATTTATAAACTCATTTGTCCACTCCTTGAGACGGTTTTCAAAGGCATCCATAATTTTGAAATTTTTTATGAAGATAGGAGAGTTTTTATGAGATAGACGGAAGAAAGACGGAGGAATTATGTGAATAAAATACTACTACAAAAGTAGACGTAATGCAACATTTCGTGGGCAACACTTACGGTTTGTGTTGCAATTTTTAGTTAATTAAGCAACGCTTTATTTAAAAATGTTGCTTCTACCTACATAGGGCATCACTTTAAAATAAGTGTTGCAATGTATTACTATAAGTGCAACGTTCTACACAAATGTTGCATTTTATCGCAACACTTGAGCAACACTTTTTTGACATAAGTATACCCCTCTAAAATTTTTTTCATTTTTTCGTTTTAGCGCCTTATTGCTAATTGTGAAAATGAAAATTTTGCGCCTTTTTTTTTGGGAATACCAACCATCATTCTTCCGCAATATTCTTCTTATTCTTATCAAAAATACATCCACCGTCTTCTTTCTTCTTATCATCTTCACGAAGAAAAAAAAATAAAAACTCATGTATTCATTGCATCATCCACCGTATTCTTTCTTTGTCATTCATTCATTCATTAAGATCCACCATCTCTTCTTCAAACAATTTCAACTTCGATTCAATCACAAAACGGTGAATTGATTGGGATTTTGTCGATATAATTGATTGGTATTTTGTCAAAAGGTATGATACTCCAATTTCAATTATTTTTATCATTTATATGATTAAAAGTATTGTTTTCATTGTTCAAATTCATTATTGAATTGTTTTTTCTTATATTGGTTCCTGCTTGTAATCATTTTTTTCATTCCTGTTAGTTATTTTTTTCGCAATTAATTTTGTGTTTTTATTGAATTTCAATACTGATAAGATCATTTAATTGATGTTGTTGTTGTTGATTTGATTTGATTGCGTTTCTCATATGAATTAATCCGTTTTTGATGATTTCCTGTTAGTTATTTTTTTCGCAATTAACCAGACTTGTCATCACGAACCCGATTTCCTCCCACGGTTGACTCTGAGGACTGTACAGATTTATTTCTGTATCGGGGCCTGGCTGTGATTATAGTAGTGTGATTAATAAACTTTGAGAAGAACCAGATCAAGTTGAACAACCACCATTTTAAAGATTAACATTATAGTACTATGGCAGAAGAGTCCCTTCCCTCAAATAAAGTCAATCATTAGTGTACTCGTCAAATTCGGCAACCTGGGCAACAATATAAGCAAGTCCTCTTTTGAAAGATTTTTCCTGCACTAAAACAAAACCACACTTTCTAATGTGTAAGACTAAAAATGAGACGAAAACCAACTGTAAATATATAATGCTCTGAAAATTAATGTGTACCTGATAACAAAAGAACTGAGTCACTGGAAATTTGGCTAAAGTTTTGTTTGCAGCCTGTAGTTGATATTTGTGAGGTTTTTGTAAATGATTCTGTTGATGAAGTTGGGTTGCCTGTAAATGTGTATCGTGGTTTTGCAGTTGTGCTGGGACAGATGCTTAATTGATTTGATGACCATCTTTACTTTTACTTGTAATTTCTTCGTTGCAGACATTGTTTATTCGTCACAATTGATTATTGAAACAATTATTTTTAACTCTTCCTTGCGGACATTGTTTCTTGAATGATGTATTATGCACTGTGTCATATAAAAACGTAAAGCACAATTTTTTTTAACTCTTTTTGTTGCGTCCGCTGTGATTTTATATGATATTTAGGATGCTAAATATAGTTGCTTAATTAAGACAGTTTATAGGGTATCTAATGACTGAAGTATTCTTTGCTCATTTTAAGGTTATATATTTGCTGAAGTAAGACATTTGAGGCAGCCGAAACACGCACTCTCTTCATTTTATCCGAACTTGCTTGTTGTGCTCTTGTAAGTCTGTTATCTCTTCTCTTCAGTCCGTTGTTTCTTAATGCAATAGTCTGATGTAAATGCCCTACTCATTTTGCTGACACATGATTTACTTGATGTTATGATTGGTTATAATATTGTGTTATACAACAAGAATAACAAAAAGAGTGAGTCATAATACAATAGGCAATCATAGACAATTATTATTTAAATTTAAAATACTAAATATATTATTTTTACATGCCTAAACAAATTAATGCCTAAATTTCTCATCATTCCTATCATTCTTCAAGCAGATGTTGTTTTTACATGCTCAAGTATATGATTTGTGCTTATTTAATCCAGAATTCAGAGGATGAGGAATGATAGAAGTTGGATGTATATAGCTAGACGTTTGCCTGAGTTTGAAAATGGAGTCATTGAGTTCCTTAATGTGTCATTTTCTAAGGGTGTTCATGGGAGTCAAATAAGATGTCCATGTAAGAGGTGTATAAACCAATATTAGTTACGAAGACATGAGGTGTATGATCATTTAAAAGCATTTAGTTTTGTTGAGAATTATTATGTTTGGACCTTTCATGGAGAGTCTCCTTTATCAACTGAATCCATAGTTGAAACCCTTGATGAAGAACCAAATTTCAATGATAATACCAACACATTGTTAGACGACAGATTTAGAAGTTGTTTTGAAGGTCCCACTAACGTACAAGATGGTCCGAATGATGAAGCTAAAAAATTTTATAAGTTGGTAGAAGAGGGTCATAGGAATTATTCCCGGGCTGTAAGAATTTTTCAAAACTGTCTTTTATCATTCGACTATTTTTGTACAAGACAGTTCATGGAATTAGTAATGTGGAATTCAATGATCTCCTCCAATTGCTAAGAGACATGGTTCCGGAGGCAAAAATTCCGGTCAACTTCAATGAAGCTAAGAATATTGTGAGAGATTTGGGTCTTGATTATAAAAAAATATGTGCGTGTCCTAACGATTGTATGCTATTTTGGAAAGAGTTTGAAAATGCTGAAGAGTGTTTTAAATGTCATGCCTCTAAGTGGAAAAAATGCGAAGCGAATTCATCTAATAAGACTTTAAACACTAAGAATAATCGTCAAATACCTGCAAAGGTATTATGGCATTTTTCACTACAACCTAGGTTGTAAAGAGTATATATGAATTCAGAAACTGCAGAAGCTATGACATGGCATGCTGATAAACGTCCTAAAGATGGGTATGTAAGACACCCTGCGGACGGGTCAACTTGGAAGAAATTTGATTCGTTATACCCTTTATTTTCTAATGAACCTAGAAATGTAAGGTTAGGTTTGGCTTCTGATGGGTTCAATCCATTTCGAACTATAAGTGTATGTCACAGTACATGGCCCGTTGTGTTGGTCAATTACAATTTGCCATCTTGGATGTTCATGAAACCGGAATATTTTATGCTATCACTGCTCATTCCCGGTCTCGAGGGTCCAGGGAATAACATTGACGTATACTTACAGCCTTTAATTGAGGAATTGAAAGATTTAAGGAATGTAGGGTTTGAGACATATGATAAATTTAGGAATGAAACATTTAAGTTACATGCTACTTTGACATGGACAATTAGTGATTTTTCGGGTAATTCAATGTTATCGGGATGGAAAACAAAAGGGAAGTTTGCATGTCCAAGTTGTAACCATGAAACTGACTCCTTATATCTGAAGCATAGCAAAAAAATGTGTTATATGGGTAGTCGCAGATTTTTAGATGCTAATGATCCTTTGCGCCGTGATAAGAAGTCTTTTAATGGTAAATTTGAAGAAAGACCCCCTCCCAGACCCCTGACAGGATTTCATGTATTAGAAGAGTTGCTTGATTTTGTAAATTCTTTTGGGAAAAAAGAAAAGCAAAAGAACTAAAGTGATTGCCCATGGAAGAAGAAGTCTATATTTTTTGAGTTGCTTTACTGGAAACAAAATAAATGTCGGTATAACCTTGATGAAATGCACATTGAAAAAAATGTTTTTGACAATGTACTGGGAACTTTGGTCGGACAAGAGTTGGTCGTCATACATCCAATCAAACACATTTATATTCTCAACAAACAACTAGTTAGTGGTAAGTCGAGGTCGATCCATGGGACGGTGTGCTTTGAGTTCTAAGTCTATGTATCTCAATTTATGATAGTGTCACAATTTGTTTGGGTTTGTAGTTGTGTTCTTAGACTAATGCAAGCAATAAAGTATAACAAGCAATGAAATAAAGGTTGTAAACAAATGATTAAAAGTGCTAGGATATCATGGGTTCATAGGGTATTCATGGGAGTTGATCATACAAACATGTTCACAAAGTTGCAAGCAATTAATGTTGTAAAGGAACCGAGTTGGTTTATGTCTTACGTTTCTTAAGAAGAGTTGGGTCCCGGAGCCGAATCGATTAGATTGTACAACACCTACAAGTCGACTTACTTTCCTCCTAATCACTTCTATGCATGGTCTAACAAGACTCGAGTTGGTTTATATCTTACAAGTCAAGTTGAATAGATAAGAGATGGTTATAAATGAAAGGATTCATAGGCTTAGCATTTCATCAAACATAACATGTGCATAGGTTGACATCACAACAAGCAAGCAATTTAATTATGAAAACATATTAAATTAAGCATGATTAATTCCCATGTTTGTTTTCCTTAATCACCCATTAATCCTAGCTAAAGGAAACTACTCACTCATTATCTTGGAAAACATGTCATTAATGGTGTAAATCATTACAACAAGTATAAACATGATAAGAGCTTAAGGAAATAAACAATAAAGAGTAAAGAATGAAGGAATTATACCAAACTTGAGGTGATTCCCAATAATAAAGCAAAGAATAAAAGAAGAGAACTTGATTGATTGATGAAGGTTTGTCAATCCCCCAATAATAACCCAATAATCTTCAATTATCCAAAAGTAATAAACTTGAACAATAATTAAGGAGAGATTAATGTGTGATTTGTGGAAAGATTAAAGAGTAATCTATTCTAATCTACTCCTAATCTAATCTAAGAGGAATTTCTAATGTGGAAGCCCCCTTTGATTATCATCAAAATGGGGTATTTATAGTAGTGCCTCATTAGGTTAACTAAGGCTAAATTAGTAATTAACAATTCTAAGTTCTAAGTAGGGAAATGCAAGTATTTCGGGGAGATGCGCATCCTTGCTGAAGACGCCGAGGGACGCTCATATGCAAGGGTGGGACAAGCGGATAGTAGGCAGGTTGGACGAGCGGCCGAAGGTCGGGACGCTCAGATTCTTGGGTACTTGGACGAGCGGCTTCCTGCTTTGGACGCCCGGATTGTTGTTCAGAATGCTTTCTCTCGCCTACTTCTTATTCTTACAATGTTGGTCTTTAGTTCTTGCCTCTTCTTCTACACTCGTTCTACCAAGATCGTCAATGTCCTTCCAAATAAGCTCAAGAGACGGGAATTTCCGCCTAATTGTCTCCTTTCCTACAAAACATATGAAATGCACTAGGAAAGCAAAATAGAAAGCATTTGATGGACAAAATGGCTATGGAATGTTATAACAGTGTGCAAAGTAGGCTCAATTAGAGGACTAAATGTGCTCAAATATTGTTCACATCAAATATCCCCAAACCAAACCTTTACTCATCCCGAGTAAAGAGGTGACAAAAACTAGGACCCTTATTCAAACTATCCTACTAACATAGCCGATGTGAGACAATTAGCGGGTCTCACTCCGCCCCTTCTACTCACAACAAGACATCCATGAGGTAGGGTGCCTTCTTGCAAGGCAAGGTGGGTCTTGCCAAAATGGCGACACATCCAATCATTAAAGCACACAAAATCAAGTAATGGATGCCATTTACAAAAAGAATAGCCACTTTCCTCATCTAAGTGGCGGAAATTATCTAAAAGGGAAGCAATTCAAGGGTACACACTCCTTCATAGATATGGTTTCTTCAAACTACTAAGCTTAGAAGGATACTAATAAATCACCTCCAAGTTGTGTCAAGCTAGGGTACCTTTGTCCTCAATCGTTAAATGCTTTTGTCAAGAATAGACTCCCTATGGTCTTAGAAACACTGGAGGATCGCGGAATTCTCCTTCTTGCCTAGACAAGAAGAAGGGTCATCCCCTCTCTACCATGCACAAAAATGGATACGATGGAAAAGGGGTCAATATGTTTTGAGTTTCATGTGGGAGTTTGATTTTGTTGTTGTTTTTCCCCCCAATTTCTTGTGACATTTGACATTTTGAGAACATTTCTTTGCCTTTTCTTTTGATGTTTGACATTTTCAATACTTGACAATTTTCAACTTTTTGCATTTCTTTTTGAACATTTTCAAAGTCACCACATTTGTAGAGAGGGTGCTTATTTTTGAAGCTTTAGGAGTCTATTTTTGTTACTCCTCTTTTCTTTTGATGCAATTGCAAACTTTTTCATTTTTCATTTCAATACTCGAACTCAAATTTTGAACAATTTTTGTGCCCATTCCTTTTTTTATGACAAAATGTGGTAGAACATGGATGATGGTTGCATGGTTTCAAGGGTCACCTTGGAATAAACGGTAGACAAGGAGTTATCACACCACAAGGTACTCTTGACTAGGCCTTAATCCATAGGTCAAAAGATACTAGTATGACACATCCAAGGGTGTTTTACAAGTATTCTAACAAGCAAAGTCTCAAGAAGAAAAAGTATCTACAAGGGCCTTATATACACTTGTCAAGCTTCCCAAATAGATGTTTTCACAAAATTTTCCTAACATGCAACTACATGCCATGATGCAACTATCATTTATACAACCTAATGCAAATGCTTCTACCAACTAATATGCCAAATAATCTAAATGCAAGTCCTAAATTCACATTGTTTTTACCGCATCAATCAAAATAAAGCCACATAATCATTAACATAAAGAGGAAAAAGGAGATTGGAAAGATCATACCATGCGGTCTTCAATATCCTCATGTCTCGGATGTGGCGTAGTCGATCAATGTGAAAAAGGATGAACAAACACAATATATACAAGACAATATATACAAGACTACACTATAAAGGAAAAGAACATGTTTTTGGATTTTATAATTTTTCAAATTTTTATGGTTTTTATGATTTATGAAATAAAAAGACATGTTTTTGTATTTATCAAAAATTTTCAAATTTTTTGTATTTTTGGAATATAAATTCTCATCCCCCACTTTATTTTGGACATTGTCCTCAATGTACATGTAGGAGTAGGAATGAAAAAGAAAAACATGTTTTTGGATTTTTTTTTTTTTTTGATTTTATGGAAAAGAAGTACAAATGCAATGATATGGTATGAATGAATGTATGCTCTAACTAAATACAATTCTATATGACATATATAACAAATGAATGCAATCTAAACTATATTATATGATGCATGATTTCTAGTAAACTATGGTCACCTATGATCAAACCTCTCCAAACCGATTTAAACACTATTTCTAGTGTAGAAAAGAATAGGATTGGTCATTAGTGACTATGCATGAATTCTAGTCTATATGCAACTATCTACATGAATCATGTGAGATATATTACAATGCAAACTATACTATATAAACTAACTAATGTAAAGGCAATATGAAATATAATACAAATGCAAGTGAAGGCTAAACTAAATGCAATGCACTATACAAAAGAGAGGGAGAGAAGAGTATCATACAAATGGAGGTGGTGAGGTAGGCATTTCTCACTCGTCATAACCATCTTAGTGGTAGCCATACCTACTAGAACTTCCTCCTTGGTCATACCCTCCTCCTTGACCAGAGTATCCTCCACCTTGACCATCAAAGTTCCCGGCTTGGTTCCCTTGATTAGGGAACAAATATGTGGTTGAGCCCAAGATGGTCGAGGTCTATTAGGGTCGATATACCCTTGTTGTGCCATTTGGTAGTACTGAGGATAAAGGGCCATGTAGTTATCGACCCACCCATCGTGTACTCTGAGATCAACCTTCTTCATAAGGTTCATCAAGTCATGCATATCCGGAGTATTGGGGATTTGTGGTGTGAATGGCGTATGAGGAGTAGGGTATGGTGGGATAGGCACATAGGATGGCGGGGCAATGGGCCTTGCCGGTATCCCACGAGGTTGTGGAGGTTGGCAGGGTACTTCTTCTCTTTGAGGGGGGTTAGTGAGGATTTGGATGTCGAGAAGGTAGCTCGGCCTAGGCGAATATGGGCTCAACCTTGGGTCGGTACCGGGTATATTCCACCCCGAAAGAACAATAGAGGAACACCCTTTTATGAACCATTCTACACTCCCATTTTGAGTGTAGGCACACCACCGGTGGTGGTTGAAGACGGCGTCCTCATCAATCAAAGTACTACCCTCAAGAGGTGTATAAGTCCCATGAGTGTTGAACCCGGGACAAAGGTAGTTTGCCAAGATAGTAATTAGACCTCCCATCACGAAGGTCTTAAGTTGGGAATTCCCTTGAGAGAAATCATAGAATCTCGTAAGCATCTCAAGGGGGATATTGAAGTTATACCTCCTTGTCCCTCGGACATTTAGATAGGACTCAAGGAATGTCAAATCGAGGAGAGTGCACCTATCTTGCTCATATCTCCCATTAATGGTGCCGGCTACGAAACGTTCGGTGATCCGAATCACTGGGTGTTGAATAGCAAAGGTGTAGCATTGTTTTTGGTGAATGAAATCCCTCCCGGAAATAGCCTTCCATACTAGGTCCACATCAAAGTCAGAGGGTTTGTTGATGTTGTTTGTTGGTACAATAAGACCAAAAATTTGAGCAAATTGGTCAAGTTATAGGCTATGGTCAAGGTTGCACAACCGGAACTCCATACCAACATTGTTACTTGTGTTTGAAACAATACAAAGGCTACTCAAAACTTCCAAGGTAAGGCTAAGGTACGTCTCTTCATGGGCATAGAATAATTTCCCAATCCTCAAACCGTCAAAGAACATTTCGGTTTGGTACCTTATACCTAGGATTTATAACACCCTAGTGTCAATAAACTGAGTCGGTTCGTAATGCTTACCTAGAAACTTGACGAACGTAGCATGGTGGCCATCGGATGTGAAGAGTACCTCAGGAAAGTACTCAAGTTGCTCCACCCCTCCTCTTATCACGGGATGAAAGCTTCTTGGTACCATCATTTGTTGAGGGGATGAAGAAGATGAGCCCTTGCGTTTCTTGGTAGCGGCTTCAACAAGCTTCTTGGCTTTTCCCTTGAGGTTCATCATTTTTTATTTGGGAAAGTTAGGGTTTGGTTGGTTTTTGTTATGAAGGGGGTGTTTGGAGATGAAGATGAGTGGATTATGTTTAGATTATATGAGGAAATGAGGGATGGTGGGGGTATTTTTATAGAAAAGAGAGGTGGGACGAGCGGCTGAGGGTCGGGCTCGGGCGGATTAGTCGAGGTAAGTGAAGGAATCCGAGCGTCTTTATGATCGGGACGGGCGTCCTGCTGCATTTGGTCCGAGCGTCTTAGCAAAAATCCGCTCGGATTTCATTCCAGGGATCTTGCTTTAGCTGGGAAGGAGAAAAGACGAGCGACCCGAGGTTTGGGACTAGCGGCTGAATTGAGACGAGCGTCTTTTTCAGAATCCGCTCGGATTCTGGCCTAACGTGAAATTTTTCTACAGGTGTCCATCAAGACGAGCGTCCCTCTGATAAGACGGGCGTCTTTCTCTGGACGGGCGTCTTCCTTGATAATCCGCTCGGATTTCAAGTCAGCCCCTAACAGTACCCTGAGGATGAGCATCCTACCTTCGGGACGAGCGTCCCTCGCTGCTTTTCAAACTTTTCTTCCTTTTCTTTTCAAGATCGTACCCTTGCACCCTTTTGTCATTCCTCCTTATCTTTTTCTGGAATTTTGCTCAATAAAAATGTAAGGGAACTCTCTCTCACTACTCTCATGCAAGAAATTATAAATAAAATTGCTAAAATGTACAATATTATACAAGGCAAAGGTTCAAGTAATATCTTACAAATGGTGGTTTGAGATAGGACTCCACCAAACTAGTTCAAATTGTAGCAATTCTTGTCCATAGAGCTCAAGGCTCTTAGAAGGAGATCGAAAGCTTGTGAACAAGCTCCAAATAGGCATAAGTATGGTTTGCTTAACTTCAAAACGAAGCTTGGCCAAGGAAGTTTGTCATTCATTCTTGTCTTCTTCCTCTTCTTGGCACTTGAATATTTGCGATGCTTCAAACCGATTGGCCCATGATTCTTGTTAGCGTAAGGTATGAAGTATGGTTCATGGTTGTCCGGAGACTTCCACTCACTACCTTTTTCTTCAACTTTGGTGATGATGATAGCATTTGAATTTATCAATCCTTCAAGAGTAGAAGGAGAATTCTCATAGCATTGATGACCGGATGCCTTAGGAATTGATGTTGTGGGTGCCATATTTCCACAAGTAGCCTCATGTGCAAGTTTCTTTTTGAGCTTTTCCACCAAGTATCCTTTGTATGATGTCTTGACCTTTTGGAGGAGATCCACCATATCATCGTCAACAATCATAGGTTCCATAGTGGGTGTAAAGTAGTCTTTATGGGCGATAAGGAAGGAACATTCTTCTTCATGATAAGATATCTCAAATTTCTCAAGGATAGGCTCCTCAAGGAGAGTAACCTCATACACTTCCGTTTTCTTACCCCATGAGTTCTTGCAAAGCACGATTTTATCATCATAGCTATCTTCATAAGAATCATAGATGGGCGCTTCATTCAACTTTTTCTCCAACATCTCAATATTCACATCAAATGACACACCCTCATACTCACAAAGGTTAAGAGTATTTGGCTTACTCAACCTCATGTCTTCTTCATCAAACACCACACTTTCATACTCACAAGATCTCAAAGAGGTTGGCTCTTCCCACTCCTCATCTTCCATTTCAAAGGTTACTACTTCAAATTCACATTCATGATCAATGTTTAAGGATTGGTGGGGGGTGGTTTCTTGGGTTGCCTTTATTTGGGCAATTTGAATCTCCAACTCCTCTCCTTGGGTAACAATGCCTTGAAGAACATTGTCCCTCTTTTGACTTTCCTCTATCATTTGTTTGAAGAAGTTTTGTTGATCTCCCATCATTTGGAGAATCACATTTTGAATGGATTCATTTTTTTGTTGTGAGTGGGTGTGAAAGTTGTTGTATTGTGGCAATTGAAATTCATTATGAAGTGGGTATTGGGTGGGTGGTTGTTGTGGATATTGGATGTGGTTATTTTGGTGGGAAAAATTGGGGTAGTAGTTAGGATTTTCATTGTATGAATAATAAGGTAGGTTTGTGTTGACTTGTTTCTCAAACTCCTCATACCCATAGTCATACTCAAAGAATCTACCACATACTCCATATGTCAAGTCTTGAGCCATCATAGCTAAGACAAGGAAACTACACAAAAATGGTAAGAACAATCCTTGAGGAACAAGTTCCTCAAGGCGAAAGCAAAATCAAAATAGTCAAACAAGTAAGAACTTAATCACATAGCACCGTCCCCGGCAACGGCGCCATTTTGGTCAGACAAGAGTTGGTCGTTACATATCCAATCAAACACATTTATATTCTCAACAAACAACTAGTTAGTGGTAAGTCGAGGTCGATCCATGGGACGGTGTGCTTTGGGTTCTAAGTCTGTCTATCTCAATTTATGCTAGTGTCACAATTTGTTTGGGTTTGTAGTTGTGTTCTTAGACTAATGCAAGCAATAAAGTATAACAAGCAATGAAATAAAGGTTGTAAACAAATGATTAAAAGTGCTAGGATATCATGGGTTCATAGGGGATTCATGGGAGTTGATCATACAAACATGTTCACAAAGTTGCAAGCAATTAATGTTGTAAAGGAACCGAGTTGGTTTATGTCTTACGGTTCTTAAGAAGAGTTGGGTCCCGGAGCCGAATCGATTAGATTGTACAACACCTACAAGTCGACTTACTTTCCTCCTAATCACTTCTATGCATGGTCTAACAAGACTCGAGTTGGTTTATATCTTACAAGTCAAGTTGAATAGATAAGAGATGGTTATAAATGCAAGGATTCATAGGCTTAGTATTTCATCAAACATAACATGTGCATAGATTGACATCACAACAAGCAAGCAATTTAATTATGAAAACATATTAAATTAAGCATGATTAATTCCCATGTTTGTTTCCCTTAATCACCCATTAATCCTAGCTAAAGGAAACTACTCACTCATTATCATGGAAAACATGTCATTAATGGTGTCAATCATTACAACAAGTATAAACATGATAAGAGCTTAAGGAAATAAATAATTG